>NW_009935421.1:4483-13907 GCF_000696875.1 Nestor notabilis | reverse complement strand
CAAATAAAAAAAAAAAAAAAAAGGCTTGACGAGCTTTAACTTGACATACCGTAAATATTATGATGGTAAGGTACCAGCACCTGTATGCAAGCCAGGTACAAACCTGCCAGCTTCTTGCCTCTATAGCTCTGCTCTCTAACCAAAGCACTGAACTCCTGTGCTTGCCAATCCACTGCAGCCCTGCTGCCTTCCTGCCAGTCTCCAGGAGAGAACCTGGTAACAATGCTTTCCTCTCATCCCCACCTTTCAGTCTCTTCTCTAAACAGGACTGAGTTTTGCACACCTCAGGTTTTATCTCAAGGACACATATATAGTTCAAACACCCAGCATGCTTCCCATGGAGCAGACAATAACATTTGACATTTCTCTAGACTCTTCGCATTGGAGAAGCAGGTATTTCAGGTAGCTACCGACTGCCTTTGTAGGGGACTAAACAGAGGGGACTGCCCACCCTCTCACAACCCTAACTGCAAGAGCCTCTGGTTTTGTGGAAAGTGCTAGACTTAAGTGAACAAGAGTAAGCTGTGTCAAAATAGTGACTTTTGTAAACAGCATTGAGAAACTGCAGTCAAATCTTGCACTCTGTACTGCTGCCTTTGCAATGACAAAAGGCAACTGGAGAACATATTTTTAAAACCACTTGAAAGGCATTTTAAGTGATACGTCAAAGTTGCTTTTGTTTGTATTTTCACATCAATCATTTACAATGGGATATTTACCTGCCATTATATATGCAGACGTAGAGGATTAAGAGCTTCAAAAAATTAAACCTCCACAGATTAAACACTTTTGATTGTGAGAATCTGCATCACTTGTTTGGTTTTAATTAGGAATCTAGATCCTCAATGCATAATATCCTGTTGATATCCCTCCTCAGAATGATAAATAAATACAGTCATCGTGCTATGACTAAGCAAGTGAAACAACATATAGAGCACAACTGCTTACCTGAGCATACTAAAATCAAATCTGGATGTTCTTATTCTTTCCCATTTTACATCACCTATTATTCAGTTAAACTCCCACTGCAATCAATAACTGGTTTCACTCAAAGAGCAAAAGAAAACTAATAGTGCTGATATCATCCATTCATGTATTTTCTTTCATCTCAGCAGATCCCACTAAATTTCACAGTCTTCCCACTACTGTGTTGATGTTCCTGTAGCAATTTACACCAGTCAGAAAGGACTTCAAAGTTGACTACAAAGCATGATTAAACTCAAGGGCTGCTGCTCTAGCCTTGCTTTGAATCAACGCAAATAATCACAGAGTTATAAGGTAATGTTGCGCAGGGTTTACTGCTCAAGCAGAGCTCTGCAGAGCTGATGCCAGCTAGCTCAGCTGCTACACATCCCACTGTCATTCCGTCCACCACCAGCACAGGGAGCAGTGCCTCATCAGGGCAGAAAACAAGCCCAACTTGCACCACCTCAGAGCTGAGACTCACACTCACTGAGATCCCACTGCTCCTGGGACAGTGTGGCAAGGGAGACATGGCTCATCTCATACCAAAGCAAGCATCTTGCTCAAAGACAATCTGACATTCATGAAATGAGAAGGCAGGAGAGCTGCTGCTCTCACCCCATGATGAGTGAGTTGCCCAGTACCTGTCTCCAAGGGATGCCCATCTAAGACCTTCCTGCTAGTTCATCTCCAGCCCTCCCCAGGGAAGAGACTGCCAGTTTGTGTCAAAACTGCCAATTCATTCAAACAAACTGGACCTCAACTGAAAGAAAATGTTCAACAAAATTAATAGGATTCACAGACCAAGAAAAATTAGATTTGCCTGTAAGAACATGAAGGGAAACACTAATAGAAACAATAATAAAAAAAATCCAGTTTATATATTAAATTGTGTCAGTATGAGGGATTTTATTTATTTATTCGATCAGTAAACAATTATTGGAAACAATTTAGGCTTCCTACAGAATGCTACCTTTGAGAATGAAAATCAGTGCACTGGAGTTAGACATCTCTGTTTCACAGGGGGACCAGGCACAGGAGAAGGGAGCAGCTCTGTCCTTGCTGCCATCACTTACTCCCCATGCAGTGACTGAGAAGAAGGCAGAGTCTGTCAAACCCAGCACTACCCAGGGAGGAAAGCAAGCATCCCCACCAGCAAGTGCTTGGCACCAACTGCCGCTCTCCTGTCCCTCCACATGTACCCAATAGGCAGATGACACCCAAGCCTACAGCATGTCTTTTTCATTGTCATTGTTTCTTGACTCTGTTTCTTTGTTGGCTAATTTCCCCTTAGCTTACTACCACCTTCCTGCTTCCAAAGACAACACTTTATGGGAGAAGTTAAAATCCATCACTTCTAAGACTTCTAGACTGTCTAAGACAAGAGATGCATATGGCCAGTCCCTTGTACCCAACAAGGGACCAATACAAGAAGCTGTAAAATCAGTGAGGAGATAAATAGGGGACTCCTGGCTGGTGGAGTCACGGATGACCAACCAACTAGAGCTGGGCCAGAGCAATGCACAGCAAGGAATCCAGCACAGCCAACACGTCATCATGAGACATGAGCTCATTTGTGTGAAGCTTAGTATCTTTCCACATCCAGCGTGACAAGCAAGTCATATCTCCAACCCACATTGACATTACCACCTGCAAACTACTCTGCACTCCATCATAATTCATAATTTAGGATGTTGGACATTTCTAATTAGCTCTTCTCTGTTTTTAAAGAGAAGATCCTACCACAAAAGAAAAAGCTTTATAATTACTGCCAAGTTAAAGAAAGGTAAAAAGTAACTCCTTGGGAGGTTTTTCTTTTTTTTTTTTTTAGTCATTAAATGATTGAGATGATAAAAGAATGAAGAATCTGACAGATTAAACAGTTCTTGAGGAGACATGTCAGCTTCAATAATTTTAAAGCATTAGAACTGTCAAGCTTTCAAAACAGGAAAGATTGTATCTTTAGAAAGCAAGGTTCTACTAATTGGCATGCATGAAAAACTAAATTGAGTCTAAAACTCTGTGATTAAAGGCTTTTTCTGATTACAGATATTTGAAAGCAACTCTATCTGTAAGAGTTGGGTCTCCCATTCTGGAAGAAGTCAATTCCTAGTCAATTCTGCCTGCACAGGCACTTACAGCAGGCCATACCTGAAAAAAACAGCATTCAGGCAGAGGGGGACTAGGGCTTTGAGTCTTTTTTACCCGACTGAACGATTCCAGAGTTTTTTCAGTGACCAATCTGTTGGGGAATACTTGAGCCCACTAGAGATGCTCCCTGTATTTAAGACAACAAAGGCCACACTTCATTAGCTCTTCAGTGGTGTCCTTGCTTTATACACATTTTTGCGTACCTAAGAGATAGAAACATCCTATCAAACTAATCCCCCAGGACACCACTACTAGGTCAACAGAGTGCTAAAAGAGTAATTCTATTTGTCATTTCTATACTTACCAAACCTGACTTTCATGGAGAAGCACACTTCACAATGCATGTCAGACTTTATTAATCTGATTTTCCTGTTCCTCTCCAAAGATATTTAATGCTTTAGTAATGATCAATATACTTGCTCTGAAGATAAACAAAGACAAATGAGCCTGTGCAGCCTGGATGGTATTTGTAATTACCACCTCTGTAGGCATTCAATTACATCTGAGGAGAGGGCAACAAGAGTTGCTTTGTGCCTCTGACAGAGATTCATTTGCAGTGGGTACTTGGCATGCAGCTGTCACTGTGCTCATTTCCTCCACCACCTTTAGTTCACTAGTGCCAGCACAGTCCAGCATGTCTATATTAAATATAAATGCCGTGACATTCCTCCTAATGGAATCTCAGAGGAAATAGTTCAGAGGCCCATCACGCTCCCATCTCACCCAGACACCAACCAGAGGGTTACTTAGCCAGTGCAGGTTTGTCTGGGACCACCTCCGATGGATTTATCAGCATCCAAAACAGAGGGGGGCTGCAGGAGAGCAACGCAGTGCTGGTGGTTTGCCTCATTCCCAGCATCTTCCCTGGGGTCTGAATAACCTTCAGGTAGGAAAATGCACGAGCTCTGAAGTGGTGTCCTTCCTGTTCTGCAAAGGTCCCTTGACTTGGCTAGGAAAGTGAGAAATACCACAGTCGTAGCTATTGCTCAGTTCCCTTCTGCAGATCCACTGGGAGCAGAACAAGACTGGAATAGGGAAGAGAACAGGACTCGGAAGACTTCAGTTCTCAAGAAAAAATAAGACAGAGTCATGTCTCCACTGCATTAATGTTATTTGAACAGTAGCAAGATTACTCATGTTGCTCATCTTACCCTTGGGAAATCTCTTACTCTCCTTTGCATGGAAGTGCCCTGTTACTCCTGTTCACTGAAGCCAACAGGATTTCAGTTTCATTTGATTTCAATTAGACCTGAATCACACACTTGATTATTTAGATTATGTTTACCCATTTTGAGATGTTAGCTGTGTAACAATGAGTCCCCAAGTACCATCAGACCTAAATAATGCATAATCTTTCCTTCAAATTCTCATACAAGTTTATTTTACCCAATTTGCTACTCAGTATCAAGCACAAGGCAGCACCACTAGCATTTCTCATCTCTCAAAGATTCACATTCACATCTCATGGCTGAGCTCAAAAGTCAGATTAAAACAAACAAAAAAACCCATCCAACCAAACCCCAACCAACAAACATCATCACTGAGGAAAACTGCTCTGAAAAGGGATTCAGATTAGTAAATCCCTTAAACTGTGCCCTCGTGATTATTTAATTTTACACTTACACATTAAACACATAACGTGTGTGATATTGATATTGTTCCTGCACGTTTTAACACTGACACGTTCCCAAACTGTTCTTGATGCAAGCCTGAGAAGTGAGACACTTGGGGGAAGATCAGAATAAAGAGAAGCTGAGGCTTCTCTGGTGAGTAAAAAAATGCTTCTTAGTAAAGTACTTATAGTTAGCACAGTGAAAAGCCCAGAGAGCTACCCTTGTATATACTGTCCCAGTCATGTTATCAGGCATAAAATGACAGTAGTGCAGCTACTGTGTGTGTCTTTCTAGCAGTATTAAAAAAAAAGGTCACACTTTAAAAAGCCCAAAGTCACCTGCACTCCGTGCTTGCTGAGATAAATGCTTTGTGATTTGTATTCACAGCTCCTTTTTCCTCTCTGTCCCATTTTCAGGTGAAGCCTGCTCTGTGAGAGGTGTCAGCTGGGTAACTGAAATGCCTGCTTCCTCCTGCCTCCCCTTGTCTCACTGTGCTCAGATCTGAACATAGAGCTGTAACCACAACAGCAAAGCTCAAGTTAAGAGATCGCAGAAGACACATTAAGCCCACTGATTACACTGTACACAGTCACAGCCACACAGCAGCCTGAACAGACTCGGCCAAACCAAAACACATTTGGTCGGACCCCTCAAGAACATGCCTAACACCACTTTGTAATGCTCCTTCTCTACAAAGGAAGCTGTGTTCCATAAAATGTATATAGCTGTATAACATTAGTTTAAACACAATTTACAGTCTGCTTTCCAGTTCAATATTCCAGTTGATTGGGGCCTTTTGGGAACAATTTTCATTCCATATTACCCAAGCTCATTAAATAAACCCTATAAATTGCACAAAATTGTTACAGTCTTGGGTTATGAGTTTAAGTATGGCTTACCTTTCACTGCTCTCAGCTGTTCATAGAAGTGCAGCATAGAAAACATGTGCATGTTGATTTCCACAGCTCTTCTCAACTGTATAATAATTATTTAAAAATAACTGAAAAAGGCAATCTGATGTTGAAGAGTGAAAATGTGCAGCTTTCCTCCAAACTTTCACAGGAAGAATACACCTTATCTTTTCAAATTAATCCTAAGCATCAGAGTAAAGCTTACTGCCTGTTACTGGGCAATCTCTATAAATACCCACTTTCCTCATGAGTGTGGGATTTGTGTTAAAAGACCTGAATTTATGTTGTTCTCACAGTTGACCAGCAACCAGTCCTCTACTCTGTGATTGCCTGGATGTTTCAGAACCTGATCCAAACCTTGCCATCCAGTATCCTCTCCCACCACCAAAGGCACTACATGCACATAATGGCAAACGCACCATTAGTACTTTTCCTGTCTGCACAACGCACACACCGCAGATAATCTGGGTTATTGCAGCCTGATACTGGTGTATAATTCAGAGAGTTGAGGTTTTTTTCAGCTACTGTGTGCACAATCATCTGAAGTGTTTTGAGTGTATTTGTGGTTTTCTTACACTGATAAAACAAAGAGGGGAGTCTGATGTCTTCTGATCTTGATTAGGAGTGATCAAAATTCACCATTATTGTCAGAGAGAAGAAAGTATCAGTACTGGCAGATTTTCGCTAAAATTACCATAATTCTTTATATATGCCTACTAGAGAGCAAGCTTCAAAGGAATTCCTCAAACTTACAGCAGCTAAAGATGCAGGCTCAGATTTTTCTTCTATATTGTAAAATCAACAGGACAGATAAAAGCTTTACTAACCTTGGTGTGCTGCTCCACACAATGCCAAAGGCTCTCTGGCATACATAAGGGAGCCACTTCCTGCATACCAAGAACCAACAGAAGTTGATGCTTTTCTCCCAGATCACATAAAAGAATTTTAAATACAAGGTAAGTTCTTGGTTTGAATCTGAGCTTAAAGGAACTCAGAATTTTTGAACAGTGACAGAGAAAGCATACACGTGTTTGAATAGCAGGAGCTGAGATACTTGCTTAATGACAAATATTGCCTGGTTGGGTATGGAAGGTTAATACTGGCAGACACACCCATATATTGAAATAAGAGTTATTATTCTCTGATGTTGTGCAAGATTCTTAAGTATTAGTACTGAACCAGAAATCCAGCCCAAAAGGAGGTAGGTGTACCCAGAATACAGCAGTCAGGTTGACTGCTGTAGCTTCATGCTACAAAGACAGCACATTGCCCCTGAAAAGAGGATGATGCTAGGAGCACAATTATCCTCCATGAGACAGCTATTTCCATCAAGTGTTTAAAGCATTCTGGTATTTGTGCTTCAGAGAGCTGCTTTTAGGTTAGCTCATGAGACTTCTGGTGCGCTCCCACAGAAGGTGTGCCATTTTAGGTTTATGATTTCATCTGCATACTGAATATGCAGAACTGAAAACTGCAAGGATCTTCTGACAACTTGAGTACAAGAGACTCACAGAGCTGTGGCAAAGTGGAGCTGAAAATCCTTTCCTGCACCCCCAGGCTGGTCAAAGCCTACTTTAGTCAATCCCAACAGGAATTTGCTAATCTGTGCTCAAGGAGCTCCAGTGCTGGAGACTAAGGAATGGCTTCTGTCAGCCTAGTCCTCTCTTTACCATTGTCTCCTGTGAAGTATATTACTCCTTTCCCTAATCACCAGGAGTGTCGCTAGGTTGTTGCTTTCCTTCTTTAGGTATATAGGCATCTGATCACCTTCCTCACTTTGCTCAGACTTGTCTTCACTTATTATAGAGAACTTGAGGGGTTTATAATCTTTATAGGACATTTTTTCCTAAACTGATACTCCTTCCTGTTGATTTTCTTTTGGTGCTCAAAACAATGGAAAACCATGAGAGTTACTTCACTTGCAGATTCAAGCATGTCTCCTTCTCAGCTACTTTCCCAAGGCCATGCTATCCAGCGTGCCTGATGCTTTGAGGAGTGCTTCCCTATTGATTTCTCTCACAGCTACTCAGATCTTTGTCTCTTATTTACTCACACACCTTCACAGCCATGAGGCATGCTCCCAGCAGCAACACGAGCTGTGTGCAGGCTGCAGCTCCCTCTGCATGGCTTTCACAACCACAAAGCAAAGACTTCTCACAAACACAACTCACTTCAGAACTCCCCTTGATGCTTTGTACCTTGAAATGTACTTGTGGGGCTGGTGGGGAAGGAAACTGGTGGTGATGCTCTGGCCTGTTCCCTAAGGCAGGAGAGGCAGGTGGCATCCTGTGAGCCAGTATGACTTGGAGAAACCACTGGCACAGTGATAGATCTTGTCCCCAAGGCTGTGGCTTTCATTTCCAAACTACATCCCTCCAAAGGACTGACGCACAGCACATAATGACACAAGCAAAGAAAGAAGTACCTCCCCAGAAAGATTCTGCAGTAACTGTGTTTATAAAGCCACGGGATAGAGACAGGAGATAAAGCCACGGGACAGAGACAAGAGAAGGCAGGAAACTGTTACAGAGACATGTATTTTCTCCTCCGAAACATAAAAAAAGCAGCAGATTTGTTGCTCTGTCTAGAGGAAAAACAGCAAACACGAACAGCTCAATGAAGATCAGGTTTTATATTTCTGTGCACACTGAGAATTGCCTGCTACAGATCAGAAAACATCAGGCCTGATGCCTGTGTTGGGCTGCCATGATCTGCAACATGATACATTGATTTGACTCACTTCCCAAAATACACTGCCTATGGGGATTCATCTGACCAGATGGACATTTCTCCAGCAGCCATGCTAATGATAAGCCAGACTTCCCTCATGGGAATTCATGACTGTATTGTTTTTGGCTGGGACTGAGCTGAACTGCGCTGCAGAAGTACCTGCTGCATTCTACATACTCATCTGAGGATGTACACTAGGACGTGACATGATTTTAGTGTTGGAAACAGCAGCCATGAGCACAGTTTTGCAGAAAGACACCGTCCTCAACCCAGGAAGAATCATGAAAGCTTATCAAGAAGCAAGGCAAGTAGTTCCAGCTCCCTGGAGTTTTTTAGTGCAGAAAATATGAAGCACATTTCCCACACTGGTGCTGCTTTGTGAAAGTTGTGTAACTCTATTCTTCAAATGGAATTGTCAGACCATTCTATTTTTAGGAAGAAATATCTCTGCAGTCAAAGCAGGTTTGACTTCAGAAGACACTCAGAAGTCTGCCATAAGGCAGGAGCACTGCAGCACAAGGGAGACCTGCTCTGAACTGCAAACCAGCAAACACTTTCTCATTCCACGTGGAAAGCAGCACTGAGCCCTTTTCCCATTACCAGGCAGACAATACCATTCCCAATGCATTTCTTCATAATTTACCTCACTTCATAGAATCACAGAATGGTCTTTCTAGACCTTGTCATCCATCCAGCCTGGCCTTGAACACTGCCAGGGATGGAGCATTTACCACTTTCTTGGGCAACCTGTTCCAGTGCCTCACCACCCTCACAGTAAAGAACTTCTTCCTTATATCTAACCTGAACTTCCCCTGTTTAAGTTTAAACCCATCACCCCTTGTCCTATTGCTATAGTCCCTGACGAAGAGCCCCTCTCCAGCATCCTTGTAGGCCCCCTTCAGATATTGGAAGACTGCTATGAGGTCTAAAGTGGTTACTCCACATAATGACAGGCTCCTTCTGGCTCTGAGTTTGATCAAGCCCCATAACACACAGACCTTTCCAAGTGACCTGTATGACAGAGAGGGCATCCTATAGATTTATTACTGGTGTCCT
>NW_009935421.1:0-4466 GCF_000696875.1 Nestor notabilis | reverse complement strand
GCCGAAGGACCCAAGCACGACATCAGGTGCCTGCGGAGGTTATTATAGGGCAACAGGCACGACACAACCACTGCTGAAATCAGCAGGAGACTTTCAGAGATTACAATGGGTTTTATTTTGACTTGCCAAACCAAATCCAGATCAACACAACCCACACCATAACACTGCCTTAAACCAACACTAACACACATAATGGCTCTCAAAGAGGTTTTGGCACTGCTTTACACACATATCACTATCAGTTCCTCAAAGTTTCTGCATACCTGCTAACACATACACTGCACCTTCAGCTTTATTAAATCAAAACATGCTAAAAAATCCAGTACTTCCAAGTAAATGTAAGACATTTCCTGAGGAAAAAAAGAGATGAAATTTAGGTAATTATTCAATTAACAATTGTTATGTATACAAGAAAAATCTGATTTATGGGCAGCTGCTTACACAGGCAACTGCTTTAATTTGACACTGTGTTCCTGGCTTCTCCCCAGACTTCGCTGTTTAATTAAAAGTTAAACAGTTCAATACCCATTTAACCTACCAGCATATGGAGAATTTAACTAATACTGAAGAGGAAGGAGAACTCTATTCATTTTTAATTGTACTATAATGACATAAAGGAAGTCACTGAAATGCAAAACTGCGAGGTGAACTGGAATCAACACTAGTAACGTGGTTGGGATCTCAAAAATAAGGTAGCATCAACTTTGCTCTCACAAACTGTATCCAACCATCTCATTCCCTTCTATAATTTCTAGAAACAAGGGGAAGATTAAGAGAAAAACATACCAATGGGCATCAAGACATGACAAGATCACTCATCTTTCAAAGTCACACGGAAGAATTGTGGCAAAATCAAGGATCAAATCCAGACTCCAGTTTCCAATGTACAACACACTGCAAAAGTAATAGTCAGCTACTTCTGATACAAACAAAAGTATTCTGTAGTTATGCTGCAGAGAATGAAAATTAATTCTGGTTCTATTTTTATGAAAGCAGGTAAGTGTAATTATCTCTACTGCACAGATCAAGGTGCAAGTTAAAGCATCAAGCACTGAAGTGACTTGTTCAAGGTCAGACAGCAGGTCTGTAGTCATTCTCATCTCCTTTTTAATCCATCGGGATGCTTTTGAAACCTCACGGCGGAGCATTTAATAATCCCAAAGCATTTTGTTTCAACGGAGAACAAATGTTTCAAAGGTACTTGCATTTGCTTTGAATAAATTCTTAATGTCAAATTTCTTAAGTACCATCCTAACTAATATTCTTAGTAAGTGAAAATTAAACCTGACACTTGGCTCAGATATTCTGGTTTTAAATTTCCCCATTGCTAAACCTTAAAAAAATGGAACATTGTTTGAATTTGTAAGTTATTTGTATCAAATATATGATTAACTATCATGGGATTTATTTACTTTGAACTATGTGTGACAGACACTAGACTAGCAGACTCACTAGGGCATGCAGTCAAGATAAATAAAAACAAATTTTATCTCATGACAATGAAGCCAGTGCATGAGGCTGTGGTGCTTCAGCAGAAAAATGAAGATAATATATCAATGAAAATAGGTAAGTATTTAAGTAAGGGCTTCATTCTGGCCATACTCCAGACTCTGGACAAGCCAGTGCAGATCCTGAAACAGTACAGCCACACTACCACAGCTCTGTGCTTGACCTCTCAGGTCCTGCTGAGAAATGCAGATTATCAGCTGCAAAAAGGAAAGGCAGCATTGCTTTCTCATGGCAGTACAGATCACATTGGTCTGCTTAGAGTTTAGGAAATGAGCTTGCATCTGACTGCACTATGTGGAGGTACATTATATTTCTAAGTACAGTACAACAAGAGCCCTTTGGCATCTCAGGATGTTAATATGTTAATTAACATTATTTCTCCTTTTTTAAACAATCAGTTTCAACTGAGGTAATGTCTTTGAAGCTGCACTAATTTACACCAGTTCAAGATCCTATCTGGAGAATTAGTGTCAGAATGACATCAGTGCATACCAGTATAGGATCAAGTCTTGAGCCCTGGAATCTACAAACAATCTGCACCCAGGGGATGCTTAGCCAGGATGCAGAAGGCTCAACTCAAGGTGCATCAGTCTTGTTGCACAAGCACTGCAGGACAAGCAGTAGGTGTCCAGAACCCTGCAGCCCTATAAAAGGGTCTGGAATCCAATTTAGACATGCATATAAAATGTAATAGCCAGATGTACTGCATCTGAAACCACCTAAGAGAATTAAGGCTTGAGAAGAACAGATGAGGGGACATCAAAACTGCTGACACAGTTGGAGAAAAAGGATAAACTCTAGGTCTTATACTCCCACCAGACCTAAGCCTGAAAGTGCATCTATTCTTCCAACTATGTTTGTTCTACCTAATTAAAGAATCTTCCTGCAGTTCTGCCTAGCATTAGAATAAGCAAAACTAAACAGGTATTTGCTAAAAGGAAGCTGACTTCTTAGCAAGTGTCAAGTGCAATGGCAAAACCAAAGTCAATCTAATAGCAAACTTTTGCAGTTAATTACTTGTTCGAGTACTGAAAGAACAATCATTTCCAGTGGGGTAGCTCAAATGGGTAAACTTGACAGACCTGAATGGTAACACAGTGCAAGGGAATCAAAGATTTATTCTTCTGACACATGATAAACCCAGCCACTAGAAATTTTCCATCTCAGTGCTTTCATGTGCAACCACACATTAAGCAGAAAAATACCAGATTACAAAGGAAGTACACTGTGCAAGACTTATTTTCCTCTCTCAAGCACCACCTTATTTTAAAAGGCACTTTTGCAGATGCACAGAATCATGCTTTCATCTGAACTAGAAGGGACCCCAGCTGAGATAGTGCCTTCAGCTGTTATTTCTACATTTAGAACTACAACTTGCTATATGGATGATTCAGAATTGACTAATTCTACTTTATCACCTTAAATTTCGCTAGGGTTGTACACATCTGAACACATTTTTCTAGTCTGTTAATCCAGCATTACAGTCAAAGAGAGATTCACCTTTAGCTTCAGCAGACACAGGATGAGAGTGGTACCAACACTTACACATTTAATTAACAGCGACACACGACCAAGATAAAAGGCTGCAATGCTTTGTTTTGCCATGTTATGAAATGGGATCAATCTTACAAATCCCAAAATGATCTGTGCCTGGAGGTTATATCACAAAGACTTCCACTATTTTACATTACTTGCTGATGGCTTCCAAAACATTTGGTATCAAGGGATTTTAAGATATTTCAATACTGAGGTATTTACAGAAACTTTATCCATTTATACTTAAACCACAGCAACTAAATGTCATTCTTCCATTTTTAATTACTTTGCTCTCTCTATGTCAAAAAGACTCAATCTTGCCACTTCAGGAAGCAAAAAGTGGGGGGTTTTCTTCTGTAATTAAGCACCTGTTCATATCAAACTTTTTAGAAATAATGTTTTAATAGCAAATTTGATACTTAATTCTGCTAATATTTTTATTTCATGTATCACATCATAGTTCTAACCAACTGGCTACAAAGCCATCGCCTTTATTTTCAGATGTCCTAATTGCTATTTATAATATTTTTAATCACTGTAACCCATAAATTATCTGGGGGAAAAAGATGTAGCAGTGATGTTAGTTATGGACATACGGGAAGTATAGAGGGAAATTACCCTCTATATCTCAACTCCACCATCCTCTCCTTCTGTTAACTCCACATGGCCAGAGCTGTCTTTCCAAAGGCAACTGACCTGAGTTTCAGTTTGCTTTGTATTAATAAGCATAACATCAGGAGAAACATGAGAGTTTAGGTTACTTATCAGTATTTCAAGAAGGAAATCATGGACTATCTCAAGTTGGAAGGGACCAATAAGGATCAGAGCCCAACTCCCAGTAAATGGTTAAACTAAAAGATACTGAGGGTGATCCATCCTCAGAAACCCTGAGAAGATTTCACTACTGTCCAAATTGCCCCTTCAGGTTCTGCTGCCAGGTGCCCTGCCTGCTAACCTAATGGGTAAAAATGCAATGACAGAAAAGTGAACTTTCATGCCTACTGCTTTCTCACATCAGTGTTCATGAAACGTTTTATTCAACATGACACAAAATCGTTTGTCTTCTCTTTCAGGGTGAAAGAATGTAAAAAGTCTTGAATTCAGCTCAATCTGAATATCTGCTGAATTGTCCTCAGCAGCTGAAGCAAAGAACATTCATGGCTCCTCAGCAACAGGTCCCACAGCACCGACCTATTCAGGCTTATTTATGGCACTCTGGAATCAGCAGCCTCCCCCAGATTCTGAACACACTCCTGGTCTGGGGGAAGGATTTATTCTAATTAGGAAAACAGTGACCCACTACAAGCCTTGCCCATCATCTTCACAAGCCTCTGATGCTCCAGACGCCAGAACTGCTTTAGAATCATAGAATCATAGCATAGTTAGAGTTGAAAGGATCTTAAGATCATCAAGTTCCAACC
>NW_009935420.1:1154-1538 GCF_000696875.1 Nestor notabilis | reverse complement strand
GGGGGTTGTGGGGTGATGGGTGCTCAGCTCTGGGTCTGTGCAGCCATCCCTGACCTGCTCTGCAGGGATGGGGTGTCCTCTCCTTTGGGGGTCCAGTGGTGGCACCTGTGTCCTGTGCTTTGAGATCTCAGGGTGGGGGGGACACTTCAGAAAGATGGAGGTTGCTGCCATTTGGGTCTGGAGGCTGCTGCTCTGCACCCATCCCCCCGTTATCCTCATCCTGTGGGCTGTCCTCACCCCTGAGTGGCCATACCTGGTGTCTCCATGGTGTCCCCACGTGCCAGCAGCATGGCAGGAGCTTGGGGACCCTCCTGGTTGCAGCCACTGATGGGCAAAGCGAGGGGCACGTGGTGGCATCGGGCCCATGCAGGGACAGCGGCCGTG
>NW_009935420.1:0-1108 GCF_000696875.1 Nestor notabilis | reverse complement strand
GTGGTTGATCTCCATCACCTTCCTCTCCATCGGCTACGGGGACATGGTGCCGCACACCTACTGCGGGAAGGGCGTGTGTCTGCTCACTGGCATCATGGTGAGCACCATCAATAGGATTGGGGGGGACACGGTGCTGAGCTCCCCTCCTCCTGCCCTCACTATGGGGGTCTGTGCACGCAGGGTGCCGGCTGCACTGCGCTGGTCGTCGCTGTGGTTGCCAGGAAGCTGGAGCTCACCAAAGCAGAGAAACACGTGCACAACTTCATGATGGATACGCAGCTGACGAAGCGGGTAAGACACACACCCCCATCCCCATCAACCATGGGACCATCCCTTTCTTCCATCCCTGATCCCAGGGCTCCACTGCTTCCAGGTGAAAAATGCTGCTGCCAACGTACTCAGGGAAACATGGCTCATCTACAAACACACCAAGCTGGTGAAGAAGATTGACCATGCCAAAGTTCGGAAACACCAGCGTAAGTTCCTCCAAGCCATCCATCAGTAAGTGCCAAACCTTTACCTGCTTCCTACCAGGAGGTTTTTCCCAGCAGATCCAGGCGCTTCCTTCCCTGGATCCTGGGGTTGGGAGCCAGGTTGTCCCTTGTCCCCATCCCGGCTGTGGGATGCTTTCCCAGGGGGTTTGGGATGTGGATGATGATGCTGGGGTGAAGCCAGGGGTACCCGATGGATGAGGATTGATGTGTCTGTGTTCACCAGGGAGCAGGGCGGGGGGCTGCAAGCCTCTGGGTGCCTCCTGCTTTGGTGGTGGGGGATTGAGGGGTGCCCAGCTTGGTGGGGGGACACTGCGGGGGGGCCCGTGCTGCGTCTGCTGTCGTCTCCCTGCGCTCTTCGTGGTGGTATTAAACCTGCTGTTGTGTTTTGTCTCTGTTCTGCCCTGTCCCTGCAGAGCTCAGAAGTAAGTTCACCCCTCGGGGCTGCTCCTCTCCTCCGCTGCTCCCCCGCGGCATGGGCTCCTTGCTGCAAAATGGGAGGGGGGGGCACACAGCAACACAGCTTGTGTGGGGCGAGGATGGAGGCTGTGCTTGCAGGGGGGCATGGGCTGCATGTTGGGGTGCTGGCGGGGGGAGGGCTCTATGGGGGTGTCACT
>NW_009935419.1:2845-3071 GCF_000696875.1 Nestor notabilis | reverse complement strand
GGTTTGCCCACAGCCGCGTGTCCCGGGAGCGGTGCCCAGTACCAGCAGCGCAGCCGCGGTCGCAGGGTTTATTGGGAGGTGGCAAAGCAAAGCACCAGTGACGCTGCTCCTGGGGGTCTCTGCCTTGTGGGGCTCCAGGGAATGGGGCTGCAGTCCCAGGGACACGGGGGGTCCTTGCTGTGGCTGGGGCCGGGCAGGGGCTTCCTCGGGGGGGGGAGGGATAGGG
>NW_009935419.1:2422-2629 GCF_000696875.1 Nestor notabilis | reverse complement strand
AGAGCTGTGCCCACTGCTGCTGGGCATGGTGGGTTGTGCAGAGGGACAAGCCCCAGGAGTGGATGATGGTAAGTATGAAAATATCAGTCTGCATGTATTTAAAGGGGTGACAATTAACCTGGAGAGGGGCTTTGGACAAGGGTCTGTAGGGACAGGACAAGGGGAATGGCTTGAACCTGCCAGAGCGGAGATTGAGGTGAGCTCTGG
>NW_009935419.1:1615-2255 GCF_000696875.1 Nestor notabilis | reverse complement strand
GGAACTGGATAAGCCTCAAGGTCCCTTCCCACCCAACCCAGTCTGATTCCATGATCTTGCATGGGGCATGCCACATGCTCCTGTGCCAGAGAAAGGCCTGAGCAATACTTTACTCTGAGGACAGGGACTTGCAAAGCAACGGGAACCACAGGAACTATCAAGTGATGGGAATCACCAAGCAACAAGCTCCAACCGAAACCTTGTCTCTGTTTATGAGCCAGCAGCTCCTGGGATACTGCTGTTGGCTTTGTCTCTACCCTGGGGCTCTTTCCCCCATGCTCTGACAGTGCATCAGATGTTGGACAAGGGTCTGGAGGGTTGATGCTGGTCCAGGACACCCATCTGCTCCCCCAGTGGAGCTGGAGAGCAGACACAGACTGGCTGGGCAAGGGGACAGAGCCGCAGGGTGGGCGATGCTGCAGTGGGAGGTGATGCTGGGGGGACCTGCCAGGGGATGCCTGTACTTGGGTGACTGTTTCCCACCCGGCTCAGCAGTGTCATGGCATCCCCTGCTCCCCGCAGCGCCCTCCCTGCAGCAGCACCTTGCAGAGTACGAGGTGACCCAGGAGAACGCTGCCACGTGCTCCAGTGCAGCTCGGCTTGGCATGGCTGTTGGCCTCGGGTCCGGCGTGGGAGCCGC
>NW_009935419.1:0-1509 GCF_000696875.1 Nestor notabilis | reverse complement strand
GGCGCTTCTCGGTGAAGAAGCTTTTGAGCAGCAGCACTTGCCCAATGCTGACCACAAAGAGGATGAGGGTTTCCCCGACCGACCAGTACGAGACCCGGCCGTTGAGGTCCTCGGCTCTGCTCCGGTCCTGTGCTTCCCGCAGGCGGTAATGGGTCTGGGAGTCGATCACTGTGTTCAGCGCCTCGTGGATGGTGACACAGGCGGACTCCATCTGGGGAGACAAGTACGGTCCAGCACTCCTGCCACGGCACGGCGCAGGCCAGGGGGACTGAGGATGCTGCTGGGACACCCAGGGCAGGACAGCAGTGCCCTGAGCTGCTGGGTCTCTGCCAGCTGAGCTCTGCTCAAAGGGGCAACGCTGCAGACTTCCCAGGGAAGGGACTCCACTGTGGGCACCACGGCACAACTGAGAGGCACTGGGGGTAGCCCAGCCCTGCTGTGCTTCTCGCGTGTGGGATGGGAGCCAGGTGCTCCAGCAGGGCCACGTTCAGACCTGGAGCAGCCCCCCCATCCCTCCCTGAGAGCAGATGTGGCCCTGTATGGCATGGGGCGGGTGGCTGGTGGTTGGCACTTCTGCATTCGGCAGAGGGGAAGGGGGATGAGCCCCAACCACTGTCCCCTGGGGCCGTTTGGCCACAAGCGGGAGCTCCAGTGGGACCTTTCCCCAATGGCACCCCTTGGCACCGTGCAGCGATCTACCTGTGTCAGCGCGGTGACGCGGTTGCTCATTTCAGGCAGGATCGGGGGCTCGTCGCCCACCTGGAAGTCAAAGTAGATGGTTTTGTGGGAGAAGGTGGAGAACTCATTGCTGAAGCAGAAGGTGTAGACGCCCTGGACTTCGGTACGGTGCGGGAAACTGTCGTACTGCTTCTTGGTCTCCTTGTAGATCGTCCTGCCATTGGGGTCCTCCACATAGCAGTCCACGTCGTAGTGTCCCCCGGTGATCACCTGCGCAAGGAGATGCAGCAGCCTATGCCAAAACCTATGGTGAGAGCACGTGCTTGTGCCCTGGGCACATCCCAGTGCTTGCTCCAGGACAGGCACCAATGGACATGAGAACAGGGTTGGGAATTGGTCCTGGTGCAGCACGGGGGGAGATGGGAGTTGCATGGGAAAGGTGCAGGTGCAGCCCTGCCTGGGGCTCTGTGGGACACAGGCAGGGGCACAGGGCCACGGGTATATGCAGAAGGTGATGGGCACAAGCAGGGGTAATCACATCCCAGTGCTTGCTCCAGGACAGGCACCAATGGACATGAGAACAGGGTTGGGAATTGGTCCTGGTGCAGCACGGGGGGAGATGGGAGTTGCATGGGAAAGGTGCAGGTGCAGCCCTGCCTGGGGCTCTGTGGGACACAGGCAGGGGCACAGGGCCACGGGTATATGCAGAAGGTGATGGGCACAAGCAGGGGTAATGGTGTGGGCAGGGCAGGGACGCGGAGCTTGGGGGTTGGGTAGAGGTCAATGGGCACAAGAGGGGCAGGGGTGTGGGCAGGGCAGTACCTGGTAGTC
>NW_009935418.1:533-1278 GCF_000696875.1 Nestor notabilis | reverse complement strand
CACTGGGGGTAACCCCAACACCTGGGTCCTCTCCATGGCCTGGGGGGCTCCATGGGGCTGTGTCCTCCTCCCAGGCCGGATCTCATCGACTTCCACAAGCTCACCAAGTCCAACGCCACCTACAACCTCCAACAGGCCTTCAACACCGCGGAGCAGCACCTGGGGCTCAGCAAGCTGCTGGACCCCGAGGGTAGGCATGGGGCAGGGTCCCTCTGACCACCCATGGGGTGTCCTCTGCTCCCTCCTGCCTTCATTTCCCACCTTCGAGGAGCTTTGGTGGCACCAGGAGGTGGGGATGGGCTTTGCTGGCCCAGGGCTGGAGCTCTTTGGGGACCAAAGCTTCACCCCCGCCCCAGATGTCAACATGGAGGACCCCGATGAGAAGTCCATCATCACCTACGTGGTGTCCTTCTACCACTACTTCTCCAAGATGAAGGCGCTGGCGGTGGAGGGGAAGCGCATCGGGAAGGTGGGTTTGGGCCAGTGTCCTCTATGGGGTTCCCTGGGATGTCCCATCCTTGGCTCCATGGGGTTCCTCATCCTTGTCTCCATGGGATGTCCCATCCCTCGTTCCATGGGATGTCCCATCCTTGGCCCCATGGGGTTCCTCATCCTTGTCTCCATGGGATGTCCCATCCTTGGCTCCATGGGGTTCCTCATCCTTGTCTCCATGGGATGTCCCATCCTTGGCTCCGTGGGACGTCCCATCCCTCGTTCCATGGGACATCCCATCCTTGTCTCAAGG
>NW_009935418.1:0-418 GCF_000696875.1 Nestor notabilis | reverse complement strand
TCCGAGCCTTGGCTCCATGGGAGATCCCATCCCTCATTCCATGGGACATCCCATCCTTGTCTCAAGGGGGTTCTATGGGACTCCCCATCAGATCCACCCAAGCCCCCCAACCGTATCCCATCAGGTCCTGGACCAGGCCATGGAGATCGAGGCCATCATGGAGCGCTACGAGGTGCTGGCGGCCGAGCTGCTGGCCTGGATCCACCACACCATCACCATCATCAGCAACCAGAAGTTCGCCAACTCCTTGACGGGGGTGCAGCAGCAGCTCCAGGCCTTCACCGCCTTCTGCACGCTGGAGAAGCCCGTCAAGTGAGGCCCTGCTGGGGCAGGGATGGGACCACAAGGGTTGGGGAACCCCATGGCCATGCCCTGGCGCTGCCCCACTGCAGGTTCCAGGAGAAGGGCAACCTGGAGG
>NW_009935417.1:11022-30326 GCF_000696875.1 Nestor notabilis | reverse complement strand
AGCGCTCGCAGGACACAGACTGCACGGACCCTGCGGTGCGCAGTGGTGCTGAGGGCAAGGATGGGGCCTGCAGAGCGCAGCTTCCCGCTCCGGCCACCATGACAGGGCTGGTGCTGGCTTTGCCCTGGTGCCGCTGCCGGCGCGGTCCCAGAGCGGGGTTACCGCTCCTGGCAGGGGGCCGCCGATCCGGCTCCGGGGGGGCCCTTGCTGTTCTTAGTGAGTAACCTTGTCCATAGACCTGGAGTCACCAGAGTTGAAAGAAACACTCGTATCATTTGTGACCGTTACCTCAGGGTTCCTGGAGATCCAGGACTCGGTCCCTGCCTGACCCAAACCAGTCTCTGATTCTCCGTCCCTGTGCCTCTTAGGAGTGCACATTCACAGTATCAGCGTGAAAGAAGTCATGCTTTACCCCTGGAATAGAGTGCTTCCATAATCCTCTACAAACCCTGCTTAGTCAAATCTCAGATATCCTTGGTTCAATACATCAGTGTTCCTAATGGTGAACTGAGGCACAGACCTCCAGTCATGTAATCCACATGCTCAAAAGAAGTGACTGACAAGAGGGTACAGAACCCTGGAGGAAGGGCAGGCACCTCCCTCCGTTGCCCTTGGACAAACAGACAAGCAACAGTGCCCGTCAGAAGCCGAATTTCCTCCCTTGGGTTTTGTTTTTGCAGTCCTTACGGTCTTCAACAGTGACAGTGGTCCTTCCCCAGGTGAGGGTTGGGTGTCGGTGACAGTGGTCCTTCCCCAGGTGAGGGTTGGGTGTCGGTGACAGTGGTCCTTCCCCAGGTGAGGGTTGGGGGTCGGTGACAGTGGTCCTTCCCCAGGTGAGGGTTGGGTGTCGGTGACAGTGGTCCTTCCCCAGGTGAGGGTTGGGTGTCGGTGACAGTGGTCCTTCCCCAGGTGAGGGTTGGGTGTCGGTGACAGTGGTCCTTCCCCAGGTGAGGGTTGGGTGTCGGTGACAGTGGTCCTTCCCCAGGTGAGGGTTGGGTGTCGGTGACAGTGGTCCTTCCCCAGGTGAGGGTTGGGTGTCGGTGACAGTGGTCCTTCCCCAGGTGAGGGTTGGGTGTCGGTGACAGTGGTCCTTCCCCAGGTGAGGGTTGGGTGTCGGTGACAGTGGTCCTTCCCCAGGTGAGGGTTGGGTGTCGGTGACAGTGGTCCTTCCCCAGGTGAGGGTTGGGTGTCGGTGACAGTGGTCCTTCCCCAGGTGAGGGTTGGGTGTCGGTGACAGTGGTCCTTCCCCAGGTGAGGGTTGGGTGTCGGTGACAGTGGTCCTTCCCCAGGTGAGGGTTGGGTGTCAGTGACAGTGGTCCTTCCCCAGGTGCTGTGCACAGGACTCTGTGGTCAGTGCCAGGGGCGAGCTGGCAGTGCACCAACTGCTCAATTGCAGTAAATCCAGGTGCCAAAGAAAGAGCCCTGCAGTTACAGGAAACAGTTACATGTGTCACTGTCAAAGGCCAGTGACCAAAGTCACTTCTAATGTTGGCAGCATAACACAACCTTTAACGTGGGCCATAAAGGTTTCTGAAATGCTGATTTGGGGAAAGAACATGTCAGATTAATCTGTATAGCAAACACCTGAAGAATCTTCAAGGGACGCTGAAAATTCATACTCAAATCTGTAGTTTTATCTGGTTTTACTCCCAGTAGCAAATCAAATTTGTGCCATGAATCTCTGTTACACACTGAGGGCACTGGCAGTGCTTTCTGTCACCTTCCTGCTGTGTTGAGGTTTATGGTCAGTCACTTCCTCTGTGATGTGATTTTATACAGCAGGAGGCAAGGGAGGGCAGTTTAAACCCAACATGCAAAGCAAAACTGTGTATGCATTCAGGACAAATGATGAGTATGAACTGCATTTAACTTTTTAATTGACAACATTACAAGTTTTAGATCCATTTAAGCCTTGAAAATTCCTTACAGCTTACACCCAGCCATGACAATGCCACAGACACTCCCAAATACTCTGGTGACATTCAAAATGGGCTAAAAGCGTGGAGTGGTTCAGTTTCAATATACTGATTAATATAACTAGTGATGCGATAAAGGGTAGGCCATATTTCCAGCATGTGTCAGGATCCTGTACTGGCATTTCAAGGAAGTGTTCAGACACAATGGTATTAGCCATTGGGCAGCTTCAGCCTCTCAAATTGTTCTCTGGCAATTAACATACTTCTAATTTTTAAACATGTGGAGTGCATTTTCTTATCTCCTGAGGCATGCAGCCGTTGCCTCGTTTGGCTTTTCATGTGCTGCTTAGACAAGGGCAGGAGTAGCTTAGAGCCCCACTCCTGCTGTGGGTAAAGGAGAGGAGCCCTTTCCCCCTTCAGGTTAATTACCCATGAACATGTTCTTGGGTGTGTTGTTGTGCATCTACCTTATGTCCTGAAGTCCTGTGGACTTGGAACTGCTGAGCACAGGGCTTTGAGCTGATGGCTCAGGCATTTTTCATCCATCCACCCATCCATCCATCCATCCGTCCATCCATCCATCCATCCAACCAAGTCTAGTCTATCTCACCAGTTTGGCTATAATGATACTGGAAGACCACGTCCAAAGCCTTACTGAAGTCAAAGCAGACAGCATCCTCAGCTCTCCCCTTGTCCACAGACTCAAGGGGTAACTAGTCACCTATCCAGGAAATTAAACCCTTTTCACAGAGGTCAGTGATTTTTCCCAATGCTTTTAAGACCTGGGTATTTTATTCTCCTACAGCTGGCCTGCCTTGAGGTATCATTGCTTGATATTGGGATGGGAAACAATCCCGGTTCCCAGCACGGATGAGCCATAAGGAGTCTCAGAGGCCATTTTCCTCAATACTTTCCTGGATTGCCACAGTGCACCTTGGTAACAGAAACCACAGCCCTCCACCCCAGCGGGGATGTGCAGATCAGGGTTGCATAGCTCCTTCTGATCCCAACTCACACTTTTCCTTCAGGATATGCCTGAAATATGTGTTTACAACAGAGCCACGCTGCGGAGTGAGCCAGGCTCATCAGTGTGTTTTTCACCATCTGGGGTGGCACACGCAGCTCTATCTTCTGCACCAGAGATTACACGTTCCAGAACGTTACAGCAAACCTTGCTAGAAGGTTTCTGCTGAACGCTGAAAACTTCATTCATTCATAATTCCCATGTTGCCTGTGAATGAAAGCTGTCATTAATATTCTGTGTGTGTACATATTTGTGTAGCAAAACACCCGCAGGGACCGTACCGCTGCAGCCAGCGCATTTACATCTTGTGAGCCCATGGCGGGGCCCAACCGGCACAAGTCAAGCAGGACTGGGCTCTAGGACTGCAAACTCATCCACTCCATTGGGTGTCAGGTGGAAGCACATGCAGAAGTTTCTGCCATTGTGTTTGGGATTTTTAGTTTTAACATCACTTGGGGTTTAACTTAAAGATACTGGAAAAGAATATTATTTTTGCAGCCAAAACAGAGAGAAAATACCAATGTGTGGGAAAATGTTGTGTTCCCAATGCAAAGCAGAGCACAAAAAGCATTCAGATTAAATTTTAATGTATGTTCACGTTAGAAATCCTACTTCCAGCACTCCTGTGGCCTTTCCTATGTATTATCAACATAAGGAAAAAAGCAACCTGTGACTGTGCCCTCCCTACCCGACCTGCTAATAGCATTAAAAAGAAGAGAAGATAAACCATTCCGATCTCTAGTGGGTTCAGTTCTGAGAGACTGGGCCTTGTGCAAAGTCACAGCAGAGGTTTTTACTGAAGTGAACCCCTGTTCACATCTGGCATTCCATTTTTACTGCTGGAAGTTCCCATGCCTATATTCCATTCTCCCTCTCAACTGGCCATCGTAACAATGGCAGCGTTGTCTTTCTGTACCTCAATTCAACAGTCTGTATTTGCATGGATATTATTTTCACACAATACCTTCTTTAAGCTCACACATTAGCCCAGCAGCTCCTCTTCCTGGAGCCAAAGGTTGAAAGTCCAGGTAGGAGCAGCATTTCATCAGCTTACCAGTTTCGGTTTTGCTGGCTGCACCCTGGCAGAGCACCCGACGTGACCGTTCTGGTTCCCCTGTGAGTGTGTCAGCTCTGCACCTGCCCCACTGTTCACTCACAGTGAGGGTATGAGCAGTGTCTGCTGTCCCTCACCTTCCACCTCCTCTGGCCCCCTGCAGTGAGACATTAGAGGTATCCTTCCTTGTGATGCTGTGCAAACAAGATTGCTTGTAATAACCTTGACAGAGTTTTTACCATAAAGGTATTAGTTGCAGGTATTTATTGTCGTGCAAGAAGATGTTTTCTGTTCTCAAATTTCTAAATTTAGATGAAATTACACTTATTCAGAGGATGAGTATACTTATTTTAAAATCCTTTATTCAAAATGTTCAGCAAATTATTCCTTATATCATCAGAATGTTTTTTACGAGTTCAAGTGAATGGCAGTAATGTGCACGTTCCAATTAGTGTATAGTAAAGCAAAGCAGAGATAATAAAAGATCCACCTTTCAATCTACCCAGGCACACCAAAGATGCACACAGTTTCCATGCTAATCCAGAGGTGTACTACAGCTGAACATGAAGATCAGGTCATCACACACTCCTGTAGCTAACGAGAGTGATTTGTGTGCCCAAGTACCTGATTTGCATAGGAAACTGCTGCAAATGCACATGCAGGTATGTTAGATCAGATAAATCACTCATCAGTCTTATAGATGTGTTTCTGAGCACATTGCAGCTGCAATTAAGCAGAGTTTGATGTACTCGAGGTGCAAGCCTTTGTTGTGCCTTCTTCATTCACACTTGTCACCTCTACAAATCACACTTCAGGGTGAAATCAGAGGACGGAGTGTACAGGCTGTTGGCAGCAGTGATGTCAGGTTGCTCCACAAATTTGTGTATCAAACAACAAATACAATGCAAGAGGTGTTCAGTGCTCAGGGAAAACAGGCCAGAGCACATCAGCATGTGGTAGTAGCATTAAAAGAGGGGAGCACAAACTAACAGCAATGTATTTTTAATACATTGTTATCCCAGATTTGGATTAAACTGCCTTCTGGAGGGGTTTTAGGGCCCTTTTCATACGGAAGTGTTTTCCTTTGGCTGCAGCATTTCTCCTTCTGACGGGTTTATATTTTAACAAAGGCTGAGAGAAACTTTTGTGCCAAGTGCATCAGTGGAGCTGCTGCTGAGCCCAAAGCACAGTTAAAACAAAGCAAATGTGTTGCTTTCTTAATTCTTTAAATTCCATTGCTAATTATAGTAGTGTGTAATCGTGTGTGTTGTTACTGGTGACACTATCCACCCCTTCTAAATTCCTTTCACTATATTCCTTTTTGATTGAAATAATAAAGCACTACCAGCAATGCTAAATGACACTGTTTGCATTTTATGTATATATAATCATCATGCAGCAATGGGTGGGTTCACTGCACTCAACCTAATATTAAAACACATTCTCATGTTATTTTTCATGTTTTTGTAATTTTATTGTTTATATATATATCACACAAATCTGGAATTTGCTTCTAAGTTAAGAGTTCCTTTCCTTTAAATTATTTTCAGACATAAGTATTAGTTTGTTACTGCAGAATCACCAGAAGCTCTTTAAAGTTCTGCTTCTACAGCAGAAAACTGCTGCTCAAGATGCTGTAAAGCAAGAGGGAAGTAGAGCCTCTGCCCCTAGGATGCTGCAGCAGTCCAGCCACAGTTGTAATGGTACGAGTATCTTTAGCTGATCCAGGAAAATCAGAGGAAGATGTTATTCATGTCATTGCCATTATAGAGGTGGGAAATGGAAAAAGCGATGTAGGAACTGTACCCTGTGGCTGCTCTGAAGGAAACATATCTGCAGCTCCTGACCCTGTGATCATGGCATGTCTCACTGACATAACTTCTCATTGCTCTGGTCAGGTGCAGCGTGAGCTGAGCTGACTCGAACACTGAGCTCCTGCTCCCCAGAAGGATGATGGACTTTGCTGACGGATTTATGCCACAGGAGCCAGGGTGTGCAGAGAGCCTGCTCAGGAGCTGCTTCAAAGATGATTTTAATCTTTGTCTTCTAATGTCTTCTAATCAAAAATACAATCCTGAACAGAAACACCTCTTACTGGCTTTTTTCTTTTCCTCTAATGTACTATTTAACTAATAAACCTGTTCCAAACTTAATAAAGTATCAGTCTATTCCCCCATTAAAATCAGCAACGTTTTACAAAAGTCACCACTCAGATTTGTAAATGCCACATCCTGAGGCTGCATTTTTAAGCTTTAGAGTATTTATTATCATGAAAATTAACAATCTCTCTTGGAGGGGAAAATTCTTAACTCTTGTTTCTCAGCAACATCTTGAGTGCTGTTGGTCTAAGTGGAAGGTTTAGGAGTCAAAATAGATGGTGCTGAGGCTGCTGACAACATTTAAAAAGGTGGTCCAGGTTTCCTTCTCACAGGAGGGCACAATGTGAGCCAGCAGGTAGGTGGCTCATAATGCCTTGTGATTCACGTACACAAGAATGTACCATGGGCAACGCAGGCACAGATACTCACACACCCTCATCAAATTATGTTTGACATGTTCTTAAAATGAAACTTTCTGACTGCAATTATGCTCATTAGTTGTGCTGGGACTCAGCATTACGCTGGCTAGTCATGAAACACTTCAGTGCCTGTTCTCCACAGCGTGTGTCAGAAGGAAACAGTACCCTTAGATTGCCTTTTGACTGCTGTTTTTCTTCTGGGGTACAGCTGTAATTAATAGTACTTTATCTAAAATGGGTTGTGAGAAGGACCACCTGGAGACACTGCCTCTTGTAACAGGTATTTTCTAGTAAATGCACTGAAAATTGTACATGGAAAAAAACCCCTGAGATTTCAAACTTTTGTCTGACAGCAAATGCACAGGAGAAGACAGAGTGGGGAGGAGTCTTGCTGTACTCCTGGAATGCCACCCAGCCCTGTGGAAGCTCAGCACTGGAAACTGTAAGTGACAGAAGCCGTAAAATGACTAATTCTGTAGTACAAGGATGCAAATATTTCCTTAGGAACCAGATGTGAGACTGGAATTACAAACATCACATTTGGGAGGTTCAGTTTGTTACCATTTTAATGCGTCATGACATCCTTGGTTAGTAACTGTGTTAACAAATAATGACAATTCTTATTTGGGATGGAGAAGAATTTCTAATGGAGACAGATTTACTAATTCTTAAAAATTCAGCATGAACTCCTTGTTGGTTCATTGGCAGAATCCCGGTGGATTTCCTTTTGGCCTGGAGAGTTTTCTCTGTCCCCATTTTCAGGCTTCGCTGTGATATCTGGATTCACTCCTTTATCTTGTATGGCAGCTTTTTCATTATTAAGCGGGCTCTAAGTCCTGTTTGTTGGGATTCATCAGGCTGATGGTACATAACACAGACGAAAGGAATACGTTTGGTTTGGTTTGGAGTTGGCAGTGTAACCATAACTGGGAGGGCGACTGGTTGACATATTATGCCAGAATAATTAAGTTAGGTAAGGCTGTTAAAAAGAAATTGAGTTATGGTAAGACAATACTAACTGCTGTGGGAGTCTGGGCTCGAACATGTTCAGCTGTAATAGATCGACAGTGAGCTCTGTAAAATTCACCTTTCTGCAGCCACCTACACGTCTGTAGGAGCAGGCATTTACATACTCTGAAGCAGGTACACGCAGGTGCCATTTGTCACAGAGGCTGTTGCAGAGCAGAAATTAAGCAGCGCAGAACCTGCTCACAGTTACTTTAGTGAGTTGAAAAGAAAAAGTGAATTATGAGTAAAAGACCTGAATCATCTGGGGAAAGGGCCCGATCGTGACAGACTTCTGCTTTCTCCACTTCCCTCTCCTGCTGGTGCTCAGGATACTTTCAGCTTTTACTTTAATGTGAGCAGCACCGAGCTCCATGTGCTTGTACAGCTTTCAGAAGCATTCTTTGAATGTCAAGAAGTACCTGTAGGCAACTCCAGCAACACAGCTTCTGTTTTCATTTTCTTGACAGAAGAAGACCAAGCACTGACAACTGCAGTGATTACATTTTAATATCCAAAAACATCAGATAAGTTTTAAATGTCTAAGAACAAATACTCAAGGGAAAATAAACCAAAACTCTTCCCACTTTCAGCCTAAGACATCACTCTTCAGAGTGTGTAACCTGCCAGCCTCTGTGTGCTCACTGTTAGGTACTTGTACAAACTACCTTTTTTAGTTCAGGGTGGTTTTCCCACACGGGAATCTTGCCGTGCTCCAAGTTAATTATGTTTCTCTTCTCTTGAATTTCTTTACTAGCTAGAAATTTAAGCTAATGTAGTCTATTTTAGGTCTGTAGAAGTGCTCAGTGCTGCGATGTCTATGTACTGATCTAAAAAGATGATAAAAACCTGCATATGGGAAGTAAGGGGACAGCTGGGGATCATCCTCGTTCTCCCTGAACACAGTATCTTTCGACTGGCTTAAACAGTTGTCCTGGAGTGGTACTGCATTATGCTATGCAGGATGTGTACATTTTAATGAGGTGAGTTAATCCCTATATTCTAGGAAAAGACCTTGATAGCGTTATCTGTCATTCCCTACAATACTGTGTGTGTTAGGGTGAACAGAGCTGTTCTTGCACTGCCAGACCAGTTAAAGAGAAACGATCTTTTACAGGGAACTAAAAGGTATTTGCTTACAGGCTACTAATCAGTCACTGCAGTGAGTATCAGGACCCAGAAATGACTGCTGTGTTTGCTCTGAGCAATAGAGAGGAGCAAGGGGGTGCTGGCAAGGTACTAAGGAAGTGCTCAGCAGTGCTCAATTTGGGTCGCTGTCACCAGTGACAGCTAAATAACAGAAAGAGGGCCACATACTTTACTAAGATAATGCCAAATGCTGAGGTTCTGTAGTAAATCTCTTGCCCCACAATTTCCATCATCCTTGTCCACAGCTGGAAGTCTTCAAAGCCTGTTAGTGATCAGCAATAAGTATTCCTCTGGCACCTACAATGGGGAAAGTAAGACACCAGCAGTGCCAAATGTCACGCTTGGAAATGACGGTCGTACCCGTTCAGCAGAAGGGAAGCCACACCAGGAGCAAACACAGCCCTGTTCCAATCAGGGATCTAATCTTTGTACAATGATTGCAATTAACAAAGTACATTATTTCCAGTTCATTATTAATGGATGTAAGAGCTTGACATTTGCTACTTACCGTAGCCTGAGAGCAGCCTGAAACCATTGTGGAACCTCATAGTCATAGTCATTTGAAACTGAGAAGAACATTTGAGTACTTGTGATACTGCTTTCTCTAAGATCTTGAAGTAATAAATTCAATTTTCATGGCATAACTTAGGCTGTCTCACCATGTGATGCTGACAGTACTCCAGGATTCTTCACTGGTGTATTTTTGGGCACTCCATTCTTCATTTTCTGTTGCCTTGCTCCTTGTGGAGTAATTTACATATATGCAAAATGAATGTAAAAAATCAAATCAAAATTGTGGCCTTTCTCACTAAGGTTTTGCAAGTGCTAATAATAAAACAGGGTGCAAGGCAAGTGGAGAATCTAGCCTTCAGGCATGAATCTGATTTCAGATCATTCTTGTGCAGTTCTTTGTTTGGATGTTGTTCTTAATTTGTATCTGTATTCTTACTGGCCAGTAAATGCACAGCAAACGGCACCATTCAGAAATGGTTGTGAAACTCAGCAGCTAATACAAATCCTAGTGTGGAGTGTGGAGAAGGATGGTGAGAAGCGAGACAGGAGGGGGGTGGGGGCTTGGAATAATTTACAAGAATTAGAGGAGAAGGCAAGAAGCTCATTTTATTCTCATTTAGCAATTAGGGCTGAGCCTGGCTTTATCCACTGGAGCAGACAGAGGGGAGTAGAGCGAGGAGGGGGGTGTGCATTGGGTGTTCTTTGTGAGCCCACCAGTGGGGATGGGGAAGATGAGCAGAGCAAGGAGAGGTGCTGTCAGCACCCGCGCTACATCCACAATGTCTTAGGAGGTCGGCAGTGGGCTCGCAGAGCCCTCGCATCAGCCAGGTGGCCAGTTCCCCCCAGCCTGCCACGCGCTCGATCACCAGCCTGGAGCCAGACAGTGCCAGGTGGCAGCTCCATCGCCAGCATCCCATTAGCAGTGGCACTGGGTGGGAGCCAAGTGGAGAGGCAGCGCCGAGGCGGCAGCGCTGTGCTCCGGCCCTGCAGCCCCTGCCTGGAGGTGTTCTAGAAAGCTCGATGTTTGCGAGTCTTTGCTTTGGCTGGTTCGTTGGTTTGGTCACTGGGGGGGTTTAAGCTGTAAAGCTGTCCAAATCTTCTGGGTGTCTCCAGTATTAATCTGTCAGAGCACTTCCTACGAGCAGAACTGTGCTACGCTGTAAGTGGAGGGTCTGTCCCTCCTAGAAGGAAACTACCCGAGTCATTTACTTCGTAATGTGTTTGAGTTAACTCAGCCCTCATCAAGCATTTTGGCTATAAGGGCAGTTTTTGAGCTCTGTTTTCCACACTGTTTCAACGTTTAATGAAGACAATTGTCCTTCTGCCATAGGAGCAAAGTCAAAATTTAAAATGTTTCAAGTCTTTCCACTCCTTAGAAATCAGGTTGTGACATGTAAGTAGAGAAAACTTGTCAGTTTTATACACGTTGTGAATAAATAGAGGTCTTCAGTTTGTAGCATCTTGCATAAGTACCAAAGTATTACAGAAATCAGGGAAAGGGGGAACACTTAAAAAATCAGCTTTCTCTAGGCCTCTCTCCTAGTCTGAAAATAGCATTTCACCTTTAGGCTGGCAGTGAGGGCAAGATAAACACTTTTGAATGAAGCAAGCTGACTGGCTGTCGTGGCACACTGGCCAAAAGTGAGATAACAGTTTATAGGGATGGAGCTATATATAGCCTGAAGGATACAGCCTCCAGTGGCTCAGGGTCTGCTCGTGGGGACAGGCTGGTCCAACGGCTCATTTCAAGTTCTCAATTACTTGATTCAGTTAACTCATGTGGTCCTTCTCTGTATTGGGTTTCTCAGTGGTAAGACAGGAATAGTAGTTCTGATACATAACTTCTTAAAATCAATGAAACATCCCAGCATCTTTAGATGAAGGAGTTAGTAACTGATGCGTTATAATCCAGAGTTGACTCAGAGTAGCCCCGTGACTTGTGTTAGATGCAAAATGGAGCTAACAATGCTTAATGACCCACTTTATCTACTAAATAGGGGTAAGGCCAGGGACGTTTTACCATTTAATTACTCTTTGTAATGAGCTCTGAAAAGAAGTGACTGAGAACCCGGGTTGTTGGAGTAAATCGCGTAGCGGCTGGATCAGCTCTGGGCAGGTAGGGTGGGATGGCAGCGGGTTGTGCAGCAGATCGGATGCAGGTCAGATGCAGCTAGAGGTCAGATTCAGACGCAGCTGCGGATGAGATGCAACTGCAGATCAGATGCAGCTGAGACGCAGTTCGGCTGAGATGCAGTTCAGCTGCAGATCAGATGCAGTGTGCCGCTGCTGGCTCCGCGCAGAGCCAGGCTCTCTGGTGCATTCCAGCACTTCTTCGCCTCTTGGAAAGGGTACAGCGAAGTGACTGCAAAGCGTGATGCCAAGAGCCTTGCATCATCCGCTCTCCTCCCCCTCTCTCCACCACAGCTGTGATAGTAACAATTATGCTGGGAGGAGTGTGTCTATCTGTGGCATTTCTACCCATTTGATCCGCGCAGACAGTCACAGGGAGGTGGGGTTTCTGCCGCGCTTACGTGTCTGTGTTTCAAACCAGCCTCTCCCGTGCTCTCTGCAGTCAGCACACCGCCGGTCGCTCTGCTGCAGCCCGTACAGCACCGCGCTGCATCACACAGTGACAACCTGTGGCTTGAGAACGGTGCGCAGCCTTCCAGATCAAACACCCAGACACCCTGCTCGCCGCCGAGCACCCCACCTCCTCCGCTGACCTCCTTCGGAAGGAGGGAGATGTTCTTTCAGAGCAAGGGAGCTCGGAGACAGAAAAGGCTTTGTTAGGTCGAGTTGTGATTCCCAGTGGCAGGACACAGATTCCCAAGAAAGGCCACGATAGTCATGGAGCTGACGCCGCTGCCCTCGTCACCGAACACGCGGAGCGGTGCCGTGTCCCTCAGTTCTGCCTTGCACTGGTACATGTTTACGCAGCTATCCAGCACACATAAGGATATCTGTAATCTCTGGCCAGCACACAATGAACAAACAGAGCAATTTCAGTCCCTGAAATGGATTTGTTTTGAAAAACAACTTAAAATAAGAAGGTTTTGCTTGCTGGCTGGGTCCAGAAATGCTTCACTGCCTTTGTCTTGTATTTAAATCTTCATGAAGGATAAAGGAAGAGGACTTGGTGCCTTTTTCTTATAGTTTAACATAACTGCTTGTAGAATACCTCCATCATTCTGAACCAGAAGTGTTTTCCTGTCAGCTTCCTAAGGGCAGTTAATGACTGTAGTAGTAGGCACGGATAAAGGCAGTGCCCACTCAGAGAAAGGAATGGTCAGTTTGGTGTATTTCAAATAAAAAGTTCCAGAGAGGCCCTTTACCGAACAATTTTTACCATTTTAATCAAATCTTCAATCTTTACTGATGTTTTTTCCAGCAGCATCAGGCAGTATTTACATTTGTTTGTTCTCATATTAGAATGTTGATGAACAACATGTGAAAGACCCAAACCAAAATGAGTTCCATAATTAACATAATTTGGGGCTTATTTATCAGGTATGTCACATTCTCAGATACCAGTTGAAAGTCTGCTGAAGGAATGGGCCATCTGTAACTGAGTCAGGGGATCATATAATCCTGTTCCCAAACGTCTGTGACGCCACAGAATTTTGTGGGGGTTTTTACCACAAGAGGGTGAGAATCTTCTCAGGTTAGAACCTCTCCTGAACCTCTCTGAACTTCTCTGGTGGCTCAAAATCCACTCTGAAGGTGGGCAACTATCTCCCGATGGGCAACGGGGTGCATTTTGCAAGGTGTTTCAAGGGTAAAACCGCTTTGATTGCAAGTGGCTTTCACCAGCAGCACTGCTCAATTCCTGCGGTATTCATTGGGCACGTTAATCCCTGAACATTTCCAAGAGTGTAGCCAGCAATTTCAGCTTCAGTCCCTCCATTGCTGTACATTGCACATCACCGGTCACTAGTGCAGGGTGTGCGGCTGTACGTGCTCAGGGGAGCCTGGTGGGATACAGAAAGCCCCTGCCATTCCCCGGGAACAATGCTGCCCAAGGGAATGAAAACCTGCCTGTCTGTTCTACTCCCATGTGCCTGACAGATTAGAACAGGGCTTTAGGTACTTAGATGCCCTAAGCCTGACTGTAGGGGTTTTTTTCCCCCCCATAATAATGAAGTGGAACTAAATGATCTATTTTCCAATATGCCACAAGGCTGATTAAATAGGAGGCTGGAAAAGGGGGTTTAGAGTCAACATTTAGCTTTGGGTGTTCTTCTGATTGCTATTTTTTAACAGTGGGCTGAAGAAGATTACAAACCTGAAATGAGTATAAATACTTTCCTGATCTTACAAAAAAAAAAAAAAAAAAAAAAAGAAAAGAAAAGAAAAGAAAAGAAAAAAGAAAAGAAAAGAAAAGAAGAGAAAGCAAAAAGCAGAAGAGGCCTTAATTTAAACCTTGCCCCAGGGATCTGGCAGCTCAAAGGCAACACTGTGGGCTCATGTAGTAGAACTGTAAATAGTAACTCCTCACCAAAAGAAAACGAAACTCATCTATTTGGTTTTGCTTCTACTGTTCTTCCAGCCTCGCTGGGTGTTGTGCTGTAACTGACACACTCACACTGGGAGTTAGGAAACCAGGGTTCATAGTAGCAGTGTCTACCCAGCAGTTCTCCACCTCACAATGCTTACTTGGCATCAAATGATTTCTTCAGCGCTCCTGAAATGGCAGTGATCCTTGGAACTGTGATAGCACCTATCTTCTGGGAAATGCTGGTGAATGCTTCTTCCCAACACACCTTCAACTCTTTGCTGTGTCACATGACAGTAGAAGTCCCAATCCATTTTGGGGGGCCTGGATTTACTTACAGCATTATCGTTAGTTAATAAATGTAGTAGCAGTAGTATCAATGTTTGTTTTCTATAATACTTACATGGGCAGGAAGCTTAACTGTGTGTACTGGTGGTTGGGTGGAACAAGGCAGGCAGGGCACCGGGCAGCACTGGGGCATCGGGAGGGGAACCCCAGCTCTCACAGCCTGGCCTCCAGACAAGCTCTTCCCATCCATCCAGTGCTTGGCTTTCCTGAAGGAATCTGGCAAAGGATCAGGCAAAGTGTAATGGAAAAGCTGTTGCATGCTGCAAGCGACAAACCCCAAAGCATTTTGCATTTATTTTTGTTGCATTTGGACGCATGGACTGGGTAATGTAATATGTCTTTTATGTCTTATCTTGTATTGTTTCTAGCAAGATTGTTTAGTGAGCATGCCACCTTTAGGCATTATTGATGAAAAACATTTGAAAATGGAACCTTAACAGGCTGCTGCTTAAGGAATAGGAATGCTTATAGCAAAGCTGGGGCTGTGTGGCAGCCAGCACAAGCAGCCCGAGCTACTCCTGCTGGGTTGCCCTTTCTGAGGGTATAGTCCACTAACAGCATGCTGGCTTAAATTCTCTTAATTGAAGACTTTACGTATGAACATATGGTAGAAGTACAATGAAGAGGTTTGGAAACATTGGTGGATAATAAACCACCTTTGTTTATCCCTGTTTTCTTATTTACAGATCTGTACAACCATAAATAACATATAAATGTGTTTGCATCCGTATTGCATCTTATAGCTGTTAATTAACAGGTACAAAATACGCTTGTCTCTGCCTCGTGCATTAGGAATTGTAGAGGGAGATTTGGCTCAATAAAGATATAGATGTTTTATCTGTTGAGAGCAGGGTTGAAAGTGGACATAGCAAAAACTGCCCTGTGGTCGGGATCTGCACTGTGGTCCTGCAGTGAATACCATCCAGAATGGTTTCAGCGCTTACTGTACTTAGCCATCTCTGCTAAGTGGAATACAAACCTATATATAAATACATAATTAAAGATTAATTTAAATATATATACACTTAAATCTAGTTTTACAGCACTTTGGGGAAGATGGGGATAGCTCTGACCCAGTTTTTCACTGCAACGATTAGCAGTTCTGAATGCCTCGAACTGAAACACACTGAGAGGTGCTGTCTTGTTAAAGTTTCATCTCTGGTGGTCAAGTTTCTCCGAGAAATCTGCAGTCAACCACTCAAAAATAGACTCACGAACAGTCACTGGGTAATTTCTGAATATTTAGGTCAGTTGTTCTTCTCATTTCTGGTTTTCAGCTTCTGGGACAGGACCTGGTGCAGGGAGTCACCGATGTGAACTCGCTCCAGTGTGAGTTTTGTGCTGCCCTTCAGTAGGCAGGACTCTCTGTAAGGGCTTTCTCTAAACTTGTTTTAAAGATCTGTTTCCTCTGACCTAGGGGAAACATTTCCCACATTATTCACACTGTGCAACCTGCAGAAGGACACCCTTGAAAGGCAACACGAGTGGCACTTGCTTGGGTTCTCATTCAGGCTGAAGCTTAGCAGACTATCAGCACTGCTTCCATCAAGGGTTGGTGTTTGGGGGCTGATGTGTACCTGGCTTCAGTCAAGTCCACTTGCTATGGTTCCTTAGGAGTTCTTTTGATGGGAATAGCTCTGTCAGTGTAAGCCCAAGGTGGGTTAGGTTTTCTGGTATAACTTCTTTCCCTTCCTTTTCTGTTATGTCAACTGTACCTGGACTTGGGGATCTGCTGAGCCTTAACAATCCTGTTATAATCAGAGCAATGCAATTTGCCTGTAGACAAGCTCTTAATGTCATTTACAGTGATTATACCTGGGTTAAAGTTATGGTGTTGGTTCAGAGCAATCTCATTATTTGAAATAATTATTGAAAAATGATTGTAAACCAAATTACTCATCCTTTTTGAAACAATTGCTTCAAATACCTCTTCTTCAAATACTCTTCTTCTCCCCTTTGATGTATCGCTGTTGTGAGGCCTCCTCTTGTTCAGTGTCAGTGACTGCCAAGTGCAGCCAAACTCGGCTCAGTTCAGTGCTAGGACTGATAGTGCACATCTGGTGAGCGGAGACATCATCGACCTGCTCTGAGCTGCTGCGAGGGGTCTGTTTGATGCTGGCTCTTCCCTGGAGCGTGGGGGGCCCTGGCCTGCAATCAGTGACCACTGACAACAGAGGGAATGGGAGGGCACAAGCTGGACACCATGGGGATGGGCAGACCCCCACAGAGCACCACAACAGAGCTGGAAAGGTGACCTTGCAGCAGCCAGTCTCCTGCCTGGCCTGGAGTCCTGCGAGGATGAGGCTGCTCTTAAAGAGCATTGTTCTTTGAGATAAAGAGCTTATAAAGGAAGGGTTTCCTGTAATGTCAATCAGATCGTTAAACGGGGCTGTGTTTTAGGTTGAAGAAGTGTTGAAAAATCACACTGTTCATTCCACAGTAGGACATAAATGCACAGAGCACAAACCATCAGGACAACAGACAGTTCCTCACTTCATTAATTCTAGTTTTGTATCACAGACTTAAAAGCAGTTACCACCAATTATTTGTAGTAGTAGTAGTAGTAGTAGTTATTCTGGTGAGACCAATTCTGCTGGGTTAAATGTCAAAGTTGTTCTCTGGTGTTTATCTTCATTTCCAAAACAAACCCTAATTTATGTGTTAAAAGCACTTTGTCCAGGTTGGTTTTACATGTGATTTTGTCACCGGCTGTTTCATTGCCATTGGTGGGAGGTATATGAGATGTTGGGGTTTTTTGCTCCTGAACATCATTATTGAGTGTTTCTGCGTTTCCTTCCAGCTGATTCCACCACCACCACCCCCCCCCAGGCAAAATGATTCTGGTGAGTTTTTGTCCCTGTAGCATCTGGCATTTCAGGTGTGAAGGTTGTGCTGCTGCCAGGGCTCTCCTTGCAATACAGCTGGGACCCTGCCAGAACAGGGGTTACAAAAGGGAGATTCACATCATCTAACTCGAGAGTTGGGGTTTTTATTATTTCCTGCATTTCCCATTTCCATTGCACAATCCATGGCTCAGACCCTCCATTTCCTTGCACCTCGTTCAGTAATTTTATGCTTATTCTGGCTGGTTGTGCTAACACACTACAACCTTTCTCACCCTTTGGAGAAACAGATCTTCTGGCCTTTAACCCTACAAAGGAGAACATTAGTTTATCTTGGGTTTCCGTACTTTGATACTTGGAAATTTTAGGGGATAAAGAATACAAGTTTCCCTTTCTCCTCTCCTGATTCAACAGTGTATCTTGACAGCTCCTGATCTGGGGCATTTGCTGTAGCTGTGACTCTGGACACGTTTTGATCAGATGGAGTCGAATTGGGATAGAGGTTCTCAAGGCGCCTGTTGTGTGCACCACAAGCCAGCCAGCTTGGAGGCGGCTGGAGGCGCGCTGTCCATGGGAGGGAGACAGCGAGCTCTGCCGGGCTGTGGGAAAGGGGCTTTGCATCCCTGGGGAAGTGGCCAGTGGCGGGGGCCCACCCAGGAACACTTGGCAGGATGTGCTGGTTCTGCATAGAGATCAGCAAATGGCACAGGGCATGGGTTGACTGTCGGGAGAGGAGAGAAGCCAGAACCCAGGAGCTGAGATCAGGCTCAGGAATGAATCACCAAAACCCATAAAAAAAGTATTCAGTCTGTCCCTTCTTGTCCCATGCACTGGACAGAAACGTGAGCCTTGAGCACACGCGTCCAGCCCCTGCAGCTATTCTCTTTGTAGTGTGCTCGGCTTCGTCCTGGCCTCACAAATTTTCTAATGCCAAACAAATGCAGTTTGGGTTTATGTATTCAGACTGCTAGTGACATCCAGTGGCTGACCAACCCAACCACAGGAACACGAGCAGTCAGTCCAGTGGCACGGCCAGAAGCGAGGAGCTTATGTGGGTTTAGATCAGATGGAGTTGATAGTAAATACATATAATGTGCCACCTTCAAGACACTTGTGACAGCCAAAACCTTGCCACCTTCCCCCTTGCTCTCCTGGGCAGAGGACAGTGGTGTCCGGAGGAGGGCTTGCTGCATGTCCTCCTGTGGTGACGGGCAGCGTTGGGCACGAATCCATATGGGGTTTAAAAACCCCATTTGACCTCTCTGGGTGAGTCTAAGATGTAAGTGCTTTGGCCAGCGGCGGAGCAGGTGGCTGTCTGAGAGCTGTGAGGTGCTGGGCAGCACGCAGGGCTCTGCTTTATAATGTGGAGGATGGTTTCATGTGCTTGGAGTCCTCCAACAGCTTTACAAGGAAACTACAGTAAGAAATGTGAGCAGCAGATCTGGAAGTGCAGTGTCACACACAGGGGTAGGGCTTCTCTGTGCCCCTACAGCATCTGATCACGGTGTGTGCATAGGAGAAGGGGGTTTATTACTGAGATGTTATTTATTACTGGCCTTGGGCCCACAGGCAGTGGCTGGGGCTGCCACTGTGAAATCCCTGCCACTGTGACACATGTCACAGGCAGAGGATGATCCACTGCTTGTTTGTGGTGGCTGCAGCACCCTCCCTGATGGGACAATGCGATGGTCAGTGATGGGGTCAACGTTTGGCACTTCCCAGCCATCCTTTTACCTCAGTGCTAAGTCTCTTGGGAGCAGGTTTGTGCTTTGTGTCCCCAAGTGGTGTGCAAACTAATGGAGAGTTTAATGGCGTGCAATTGGCAGCGCAGGGTGTTAACTCTGGCAGCAGTACCACGTTCTAGGAACAGAACAAGGTGTCTCAGAGAAAACTCGCACAAAAACGGTGGCATCTCCCAGAAGAAGTCTGATATTAAACGTACAAATAGCTCGATGGAATAAATGGTTGCTTCCAGCATGAGCAGAACTAATTTTAGACAGGAGTGCCTAATGTGCCTGTCAGTGCTTCACAATGAGTGATTAAAGACGAAAATAGATTTACTGTGTTTCCGCTTGCATCGGGCCTCGGATCTGCAGGAAATACAGTGTCTATATACAGAAATCACCCGTGTAAGACCACCCTAATGCATTCTGAAAGCGATTTCACAGTATCCATTGAGCACAACTAATTGCGTTGTCACCACTGCAAATGTTTCCAGTCCTGGCTGCGATCACAAGAAGTGCCTGGTAAATTTGTTTTGACTTTGCTGTCTTCTGGTTACCTCGAGTGCCAGGTGATGTGGTTCCTTCTCTTGTAAGAGGCTGCCAGTGATCTGCCCACAGGAGGAGAATCTGCTTTGTAAGATCCACCTGAACGTAGATGTAATCTCTTCTTGTGTGCACCGCCCCTGTGAGAGCTGCCAAGGTGCTGCCTCTCCTCTGC
>NW_009935417.1:0-10991 GCF_000696875.1 Nestor notabilis | reverse complement strand
AGGAATGCCTCCAGCATCACTGGGGTCGTGGTGGGACCCTGAGAGTGGGCATCCCATAGCACAGGCTTTCACTTGGGCCCTTAGGTTAGACTTCCTTATAGGAGGATGCTTGAGATGCACATTGCAGAAGCACATCTTAATGAATGGAAAAAAAAGGTGTTTTCTGTTAAGAAGTTTAACTTCATGTGAAGCCACTAAAAGGAAAGAGTTCTTTTCCCCTCAAACCTTTGTTTGGTTTAGTTTACTGAGTGTATGGTTGAATTTTGATGACAGTACCCATTTAGCAAAGGTTTTTCTTCTCAGATAACTCTATTTCACTTGCCTCTGTCTTGTGGCTCCATGTCTAACAAATATTACCAGAAATGTAAATTAAAACACCCGTAGTACCAGTAATATAAAAACACTGCACAGGACTGTAGGAAGCCTTAAACACCTACTTGTAAACACCCCACATCGCACAAGGCTGGAGCACGCCTGTGGCAGCCCCACCATGGGCTTCCTCAGGGCTTAGCAGAAAACCTTTGCAAAATACCTGACAAGAAGATGCCTTCAGTACCCCTGCTCGAAGGGCCACATCATTTCACTCTTCTCATAGACACATAATTCACCCAAAGAGGGTCAAGGAGTTACCAGACCTTGTAGTTGAGTGCTTAATTAGCAACTAAAGAGTAAAGTCAGAAGGATCCAGTTCATTATTTGTCATGGATACAGGGTATATTCCACTTTGCTGTGTAGAGTAATACATTCATATTAAGACTTTACACTTCCAAGGTTCACGGGTCAAGATTAATCAGTTGTGACCTTGGAACAGAGCTCTTCTCTTCATGGAGTAAAAGCTGAGTAAGGGAATCTGAAACAAGGGTCCATACATTTATATAGAGCTCAATCTGACTGAATGGTTAAAAGGTAATTGAACAGCAAAAATAACTTTCCTTTGCAGAGGAAGAACTAAAGACCTCTGGAAACAGAGAGGTGAAATACAGGTAGTTTTTCACTGCGAGTGACATTCCGAATTAATCTCTACCGTGGCTGAGGGTGATTGTTATCGTGCTCCTTTCCTCCTGTAATTCTTCCTCCAGAGCAATTCTTCCTGCTTAAAATACACAGCAGGGAAGGATACAAATACCAATGGCAGGTGCTTCATAACAGGGGATTTGCTGCCAAACAGAACAGTGTTTGTTTCCACACCACATCTTTATTTACAGAAACTTTCCCTTTTCTATCTACTTGGTGTGTTTCAAGGCAGCAGAACAGGATGTTGAGCAGCAAAGATGCCTAAAGAGTAAGGACCAGCCTCTCAGTGTTAGGACATCCCCGGAGAGCAGAGCTCCTGCCCTGGCTTCTCAGCCCCGACCCTCCAGCTCTCTGTACCTGTTGCAGCTGACAGGAAACAGCCTGGATTTGATCTTGACAGTGACTTTTCAGTGGGTTTGTAGGTGAATAAACTCTCCCCCCCGTTTTCGTTGTACCCACCAGAGCACCCTACACCTCTCCCAACGCACCGACACAGCTTCCCTTCGCACCAGGAATCCCTCACCCACTGTTTCCATCTGCTGTAAGGTTATCTCCTGCTGCTTGCCCAGCCTGGCACACCAGGAGGTCCTGACCTGATGGTTTGGATGGTTTTTATTTGTGGGTTTTATTCACCTTTGTGGTTCCATGCATAACACTGTCATGAAAGTCTCTGTTCTGCTTGTGGTCTGCAGTGGTGCTACTCAAGTTGTTGTGCTCAGCTGTCTTTACTATCAGTTTAAAACTGTCCACTCTACAGTTTAGCAAATCTTCACCTCTTTCCATAGATGTAGAAGCAATTCCCCCAAACCAGCATTTTTGCTCAGTTATGCAGTTTTCTCTGGCCTGCTCTATTGTGCACATTATCCATTAAAGTTTACACATGCCTGCATAGCAAATGCATGGCTGGTCCCATAAAGAGTAATTATTTTGAGCCACAACCTTTCTTCCTATTACCTTCTGCTCTTATGAGCTGCTCTGCCAAGACCAATCAATATGTAAACCTCAGCATGTTTATAGCCAGTTTCATCCTTTTATATTAGAAGTCATATTTCATAGCTTCCCGGTCTCGTCATTTCACCACGGCTTTGATGATACCCACCTCCTCCTCAGCTGCTGCAGGCCAGCCTTCTGTTGTTTTAAATACTTTTTTCCTGTTTGCAGTTGAGGGTAACAACTTGCAGATATGACCCTACAGGCTTGTAGGTAAAGGGTAAAGCACAAAAGCTTTACCATTTAAAATGACTCTGGTGCTATTTTAATGCTCAAGTTGAGAGAGTCTTCCTCCTGATTCCCTGGGTTGGAGCTGCAGGACTCTGTCTAATCCACTGTTCGTTCTCTCCCTTATTTTACACTGATGTCCCAGCGCAGAGAAGGGAATGAGGAGACCCCGTGTCAGGCATGTTGGTGGCTCACTGGGTGACAGCCAGCCCCAGCACTGCCCGGTGACAGTCACAGAGCAGAGCATCCGAAACACAGTCGCATGGATTTCAATCTCCATTGCTTGTGCCCAGCACTGTGCGTTGCAACTCGACGTGCAGCTCTTACCCTGACAAGTACTGCCTGAACCCCAGCGTGGATTTCTGCTGTCTTTTACAAACCCACTGAATCATTTATGTTTGCATTAACGTTTGTAATCTTGGCTTGGAGGAGGGAGCACTGACCTCTGGCCTGTGTCATTTCCAGAGCTCCTCTGGCTCCGCCGCCAGGTATCACAGGGATAATGAGGTGGAACAATGTATTAATCTGTTCCCCTGGAGCAAATGAGTTACATTTGTTTTGAAGCCTTAATGCAGTGGTCATAGGTTAAGCATCTTGTGAAGTCCCGTAGGCTTTTCTTTTCAGGTATGAACAAACCAGGGTCTCGCTGACTTACCGCGTCCAGGGAAAATAATGGTGAAATCTATAATTAGTGTCACAACTTGGTGGGTTTTCCTACGGTCACGAATTCAGTGATGGCTTCAGTGCTGCATTCACTGCACCTGCAGGGCTCAGACTGGTGTTAGAGCTATGCCCGCCACCACAGTCTGCAGGTTCATGATCTAAGCGGACAAACACATCCCCCTGGTTGTGCCCATGCAGCAGTCAGGGGTTCAGACATCATCCCCAGGATTAAGTCAATTATAGATCTTTTTAAACTGTACTTTTACAGCCTGACGTGTCCTTAGCTGGAAAACTTATTGTAATTCATATAAAAATAACTATGGCATTGACTTGCAGCTATTTAGTGTTACTCAACAATTTGGAAATGATCTCAGAAAGGCTGGAGCTTGATTCTAATGTAGGCTCAATCAATACACACAGTACAATTCATCCTAATACATGTTTAAATATAGTTATGGGGATAATAGTGAATGTGGTGTTGGCTGGCAAAGTCTGGGAAGTGAAGTTTGCCTCCATCCTATACCAAATTTGTTCAAAGTCTTATCTTCATTTTCCATTCTCTTGTTTTTGTAAGAGGCTCCTGATGACACAGTGTTTGCTGCCAGCTGTCTTACTCAGCATTTCTTCCTATTAATAATCATGGAGAATTCTATATGTGGTGGACATTTGTGGGCAAGCATAGTTCTTGCAGTCCTCTTCAGGACTAAATGTTCTAGTAGGTAGTAGAACCAAGCAGATGTTTTGAGTTTAACCAGAAACCCACCCGGAATCTTTGGCGTGTCATGGCAGAATGCTCCTGGTCACCTGCTCACACCATCAGAGCTTATAGGTCATGCTCTTGGTCGATGTAAGGATGAATTTCTTCAGGAACAGCAGTTCCGGAGTCAGCGTTCGTAGTTGGAGCACAGGAGCTGTTTGCATATGAGGTCCATAGGAAGCTGCTACTCCACGATGAGAATACAAGGAAAGAAATGAGCAGACCTGATTTGCCTCAGTGGATCTCCAGGTAAGCCTGCCTGGCAGCTCTGGTGTGTCTGCTCTGCATCAGTGTCTTCTGAGCTCCTCTTGACCTAGTTCTCTTAGTCCAGACCTATTCCCTCCCCTTTGTCTTCTTTCCAGAGGACCACTTGGGTAACATTGAACTCCATTGTTAGCTAAGCTGCTGCAGGGGCAGCAGCCCACCAGGAAGGGCGAGTTCCCTAGGGAATCATGCTGCCTAATGTCTGCCGATTTTCTCATTTGAAGAGGCGATTATCCCATAATAGCCTCTGACCACTCTGCGTTTGCCATCCACGGGGAGTCCTATAGGAATCACAGCTAAATGATGTGCCATAATTTTACAATCATCTCACCCCCCAAAATAAATCAGAACGCCCCTCACATTGGAAGCTGTCACATAGATGCATGTGCTGATTTGTCACATGGTGCAGGATGAGTCCTTTGGGATTTCCATTTTGGAAAATAAATCTATGGATCCCCTCGTCGGAGTTGACTCTCCACAGAGCAGCTCAAATCCAGCAGCAGACATCCCACTGTGATCCACAAGGTCCCTGTTCAGCCCTCCTGGGCTAAGTCCAACGTCTGGAAATGTGAGATTCTCCCTCTTTTCCCCAGGCTGGATCTTGGGGTGTTTTCCCTGGTGTAGCACAGGCTGTTCCCAAGTGTCGGGATCCGATGAAGCTGCAGTTCCCCTGTCGATCCCTCCTGGGTCACCTCAGCGAGGGGGGACTCGCACAGACATTAGTGAGCTTTGGTGCTGTTGGGGAGGTAAAGAACTTCCTCTGGAGAAATGAGTAATTGGAAACTTAAGCTAAAATTCGATTCATCACATTGTTTTTCTCTCTCGGTATAATTCAGAATCATATTAGGGGTGACTGATGCAATAGAAACTGGGAACCACACTGGGTCAGACCTCCCGGCTCAGCGTCCTACAGCTTTTAATGTCTTCATTTCTTGTTGTTTTTCTGATGATGGGAGCACATCTGTTAAAATGCAGGACCTGAAACTCCACTGGCAGCATAAAAACATTGCATCATAGTAGTAACCAGCAAAGCTGCCAGGGAGAGAGTTCAGCCCTTCAGGAATGTGTTCTGATGACCTAGTCCCATGCAAGCACATTGATTCAATCTTGTCTGCAAGTGCCTGAATATCAGACTTCTGCATTTTAAACATCCAGCTCCAATAAATGCAGCTGAACTGAAGAGTGCGACCCATCATGTTTGAGGCAGAGAGAAAGCCTAAGTTGTGGTATTGCTGACACCACTATTGTCCTATGAGTAAAATATGGCTTTTGATTAGCAAACAGATGGATTTTGATCTGCATCACAAGCCTGAATGAATTCGTTGCCAGTTCTTGAAGCGATTTGTGTTCTTGGAATCAGAGTACCAAACAGTAACAGATGTGAGTACATTGAGCTGTCAGGAGCTTAATGAAGTAAAACGGAGATCACTAACCAGTTTTAGAGGAGGGTTAAGGGGATCCCTTCTTGAAAGCTAATTATTTAGGACAGAACACCTGCCATTGGGCAGCAGAAGATACCAAGAATTAACCATTATCTCGCATGGATTCTCGCTCTGCCACATGTGGTTGAGGTGATGGACAGGGCTGCAGCTCAGGATTAATTGAGCTTTCAAATCTGGAGAGAGTGGGAGAAAAAATTCATCTGGGTTATTAGAAGCCATGGCAATGACTAGCACAGCACAGCAGAGCACAGCAGAGCACAGCACAGCATCCCGTGTGGTAGTACCAAACGTTGCCTTCTAACTTCTTCCTTAGTTTAGGACTTTGATTGTTTTTACTCCACATTCTCTTCCTTACTCCTTCCCAGAGGGAAGTGCCCCACATACTGAATGAATCCATGGAGTGGCAGCCACAGAATTAGGCTCTTGCTTCCCCTGTGAGAACGTTGCAAAGTTTCTCTTGATTTTTGTTCTATTTTTGTTAAACCTACACAATGATTTTTATCTATAAAGTAAGTTTCACTGACTCTGCACTCCCAAAGCAGATATCTAAAATCCCCAGTGACTATTGACTATCTACACTGCAGTAACTATTGCAGATCTTGCCATAGAAAACAAGCATTTGAGAGACAAAGATCAGTAGGAGAGCTCTGAGCACTGGCAGACTGCTATTTAAAGAATAAAATAGTTCAGTGAGTTCTTTATTCTTCTTTCACTCATTATTTTCCAGCAAAAAGAAAACTTTTCCTGCTGGAATGTCTTGAGGTAAATGCGTTGTAGGGATTTGGTGTTTGTATTTGGTGTTTATTATATTCAGCCCAGTGAACATACAGTAGCTCACTGGTCCTCTATGTGATCTACCAGAAAAGGAGCAAGAAAAGGAGTAAAGTGATTTGCCCTGTGTGTGCAATTGAAAGTAAAGCCCAACAATTGCATGTGCTCAGGGAACAAACCAACCGCGGGATGTTCAGCAGTGATCACTGCTGCCCGCCTGTGACAAGCGCACGTTAAGAACCGTGTTTTCTCCGGGGGACGGCCCGAGCGAGGAGGACACACCACAGAATCATGGAATGGTTTGGGTGGGAAGGGGCCTCAAAGCTCATCCAGTTCCAACCCCCCGCCACGGGCAGCACAAACATTTCATGTCAAACCAGTTATTCTCACTCTTCTTCCCCTCCTCCCTGCCCCGCTGCGGAAGGATGCGGCCTGGCCTGGGTTCACGCCTTGCTGCCGCCTCGGTTCACACGGTGGCCCTGTCCCTGCATGTGTCCGTGTGTCCGTGTGTCCATGTGCTGCAGCCTCCCCAGGCTGGGGGACAGGGTGTTCCTCAGTGGGAGCAGGGAGTGCCGGTTGCCGCCGCAGCCGGGGGACGCAGGCGGCTGCGGAGCGCAGCAAGCGCAGGAGCCAGCTAAGCAGAAATATTGGCCTACATTTTGCCTCCTCCCGGTGGAAGGCACGCGGGTTTCTATGGCAACTCGTGTTTTCTGCTGTCGGGCCCTACTGACTCACTTCTGGGAGCCGCGGAGAAGGAGGATTGTTTTCTTCCCCTGCCAAGTCAAGTGGCTCCTCAGTGCGGCCCATTGCGCTCGTCTGCGTTTGTCTGGTTGGTGTCTGAGGCCGGGGTGGCTCTGCAGGACCAGGGTACGGCCACACGGAGAGGCAGCCAAACAGTACAGCATCCTCCAAAGGGTCCATTGCTAAAATACTTGGTATATGGCTTTGTGGAGGCACCTTGAGCTTCCTGGATCAGAGCCTCCATGGGAATGGGCCTTCCATGGTCTCACCCCATCACCCATTTTTCTAATTGGGAAACATTCATAGAGGTACAGGTTTGATTTTCCAGCAGAGCCCCAGGATGCTGAGTAACCATTTTTCCTTGCAATATGGGGGGAGCTTTGCATCCATATCCCTCAGGCTCCGCTGAAATTCCAGCTGTTACACCCCGGAGAACAGTGTGAACACTCACACGACCAGCAGCTCTCCTGATGCCTTTTCTTTTGTCTAATCACAACCATATGGTGCCCTTTAAGGGAGATAATCTTTACACTGATAGCTCTGAAATGCAGCATTCTTCAGCTTTGCAAGGTCACAGCATCTACCCAGTTAAGTGATAGGGCAGGAATAAACTGTTAACGCAGCATGACCTTGGTCAATCAGTTAATCTTTACCTACCCTATTTCCTCCAGCAAAAGAAAAACTCATCCCCACGCACTGCAGAGTGCTTTGAGATCCCGGGCTGGAAGGTACTGAATTACTTAAGCCTGGAGGGTGTGCTTGGCACTGGAGGGAATACAGATGAATTTACTGGTATTGTCTGTCTGTCTGTGTGTAGCTACTACTGCCACTGGCTGCAGGGATGAGCTGTCAGTACCAAACAGGCTGGAGCCTGCAGACCCTGTGAGATGCTGCTCCTGTTTGTGATTCACCCCACTAAGGTGCAGGAATGACAGTGACAGACGTGAGGGCTCGAGCAGCAGCAACACTGCTACTACAGGGAGTAAGAACGTTTTGAAAGACTTATGTCAGCACTTTATGTAGAGCCTCTCATTAATTATACTGCAGGGGGAGGCGGGTTGGGGTGCAGCCAGCACCGAGGGTCACAGCGTGTGCTGTCAGCCCAGCACGTACCCTACAACACAGTGCATGTGTGGAACACAGGGAGGCAAAGGCTCATCCCTCTGCTTCCGTGTCGCAACTGCAGCTCTCGAGGTTTGGTGGGAAAACCTCATCTAAAATAGCCTATAAATGGGCTTTCTGGCTGTTAGGTTAAGCTGGATTACACAATGTAAAGCACTGACTTTTAGGTTTAGGGGTGCTGAATAATGTATGTGTACATCACCTCCTGAACTCTTGAACTAGACTGGGGCAAGTTGATTGTTCTGACCCTCCTCAGAACACATCCAGGCAAACTCTGAGCTTAATTTTAGTGTCTGCTTTAAAAAAGTCTTTTCTAACATGATGTTATTGAGGTTTTATTTTGTGGTGTCCAATAGTGTTATGCTACTGCAAGCACAAAGCATGATTTTTAGAGCTGCTGATCCTTAAAGCCTCCTTTTGCTATCATTCCATTTTAATATGGCCACATATCACAACATGGAAGTGTTCAACACGAGATGAGCACATACAGACAGAAAGGGAAAATGGTATTTTTACGAACCATGCAGGTGTTTATCATAAATCTAAATAAACCCCTTTTTTCAGAGCTTTTGTCAAAGTGAGTTGGGTTGTGCCATTCAAAACCCTCTATTTTCACACGGGCATATTTGTAGAACACATTTAAAACCAAACCAGCAGGTTGACACGTAAGTATTTAACTGGGGGTTTGCAGTCGCTGTGCAGGGACCATCTCTGACACGCTGCACAGGTTTAAGCCCTGTACAGATGCTGATGATGGGTTTGTCATTCCTCTGATGAGGTCATTTGATTTTTAATGTTCTGCATCCCCCGTGACTTAGCAAACGGGGCAGAATGTGTTGATTATCCCCTTGTGCTGGGTCAGCTTTGGTGAAACCATCAAAAGCAAGAAACATCTATTAAGTTCTTCTGCTGAGTCCTCACTTTACGTGAACTTGCAGGGAGCAGCAAATATTTTTCCTCCCGTTTTCTCTAGCCCAGTTTCTGCATCCCCAGAGGTCACAGCTCCCGGAGAGAATCCCGATGGATCAGAATCGCGGCTCTGAACCGGTCCAGTCAGCAGGGCTGTGATCACGTCACCTAAAGACACCAGCACCCACCAAACGACAGACCCTCCCTGTGGAACCCCTGGGTAACTGTGACTGTAACCAAGCAGATGAGCTTCACTCATCCAAACTGTCACATCCCCACTTCTTGCTTGGCTGTTGCACCAGCATGTTCTGGTTTGGTTGGTTTGGGTTTATTCTATTTGTGCACTTATACAGCTTTTAGTGGCTTTGCAGTAAACACAAGGACGAATGTGTTCATAGAATCATAGAACCACAGCCTGGTTTGGGTTGGAAGGGACCTTAAAGCTCATCCAGTTCCAATCTCTGCCTTCCTGTAGAGCAGGCTGCTCTGCAGCGCGTGCAGGAGCTGAGCAGTCTCAGACAGAGACTGTTCCCCCTCTATTGCTGCAGAGTGGTAAGTACAGCGTCACCGACAGCTACCTGACGGGCTCATCAGTCCAGAAATGTTTGCAGAATTGAAATTACCTTTGCACACAGCAGTGCTGGCATCAGAGTGGCTTTGAAATAGCAAAGAACAGAAAACCTCCGTTGTATTATGCTTGTTGCTGTGCGTCGTTAGGTTTTGAGGCTCATTATTGCCGAGGAGCTGTGCTATGGGTGAAATGAGGTGTGGGTTTGGAAAGCTCTGCAGACACAAACCCGGGTCTGAGCAGACCAGGCTCTGCTGCCGCCGGGGGGAAATGGTGCTGTTGCTTCCACCCATCCACAGACTGGTGCCGGGTGGCCCCGCGGTCACCCATGGGGCAGCCGTGCTGGGATGCTGCAGTGTGGGGTGGAGGCTCCTGTGCTGTGGCTTGGCAGGGAGGCTGGAGCCAGGGGCTCGGGTCCCACTGTGGGGAATGAGAACCCCCACGCCGCCCTGGAGGGCCTGTGGAGGGGGCTGTCCTCACACCTTGGCACCAGGGAGACTGGTCGAGCATCCATTAAACCTATTCTGCAGTTTGGAGGTTCCCTCACACGGGGTTTGGTGTGCCAAAACTGCTCCACAGCTTGCTGCTTCTGCATTCTTTCACTTGGCACAGATTTTAATGCAGGGAAGAAGCGACTCAAAGCAACATAGAGGCAAATCCAGTTCTTCAAGGAGAGCACTTGGATTTCTCTGTGTATTTCATAGAGGAAATCCTGTAGATTCAAGTAGGTATTTTATGACACAGTGGTTCTGCAGGAAGGGCTGTTCAGTGTTCAGTTCTTGGTCAGTGATCGCTCCCAAGGCAGGAGACCTCAGAGTGCAGCCTCTGGATTTTGGAAGGACCTTTCCCCCCACTATCTATCCACAGTTCCAGATGCGCTTCCCGCAGTGACTGCAGGCTCTTGGTGCTACGCGGCATTTCCTTGTTCTGTGTTAAGCACGGCTCAGGTTTTCACCTGCTCAGAAGCTCCCATCCACCACCCTGCGCTTCAGCTCAGACCACGTCCCAGACTCACCTCCAGACCTGAACCAACGCTCAGATCACACGAGTGACCAGTGCACTCGGCTCCATTCACTCTGAACAGGCTGCAGCAGGCTGTAGCGGAGGTTACTGTGTGTATCATCCCAGCATCATCCAGTGTTATCGAAGGGACTGACTAAACAGGAAACAATAAACAGAGAAGTTCAAATGCCCTGGGCGTTCCCTCAGAACAGGTACCAGACACACCTCCGAGCCCAGACCTGCTTCTGAAGGAAACAAAAGCTTCAAAGTCTCGTAAGTTACACAATGAAAAACCCACATTAGTCAAAGTGTTCGACTGGCGGTTTCAGAACCAGAGGTGCAAACTGAGGAGCCCTCCTGTCCCCTGGGGAAACGCCTGCATCCCACAGCAGCTCCTGCATCCCGCGGCAGCTCCTGCATCCCGCAGCAGCTCCTGCATCCCGCAGCGGCTCCTGCATCCCGCAGTGGCTCCTGCGTCCCACGGCAGCTCCTGCATCCCACAGCAGCTCCTGCATCCCGC
>NW_009935416.1:787-1714 GCF_000696875.1 Nestor notabilis | reverse complement strand
GAGCAGGGGGCTGGGAGGTGGTCCTGGCAGCCATGGCCAGGGGGAAGGACTGGGGTAAGCTTTCCTTCTCCTCCTTGGCATCCAGTGAAAGAGGTGGAGTGTGAAGGCACCATCGAGTCAGTGGAGCCCCCCACGGAGCACCACAGCTACGGGCGCAACGAGGGGGCCTGGATGAAGGACCCAGCGGCCAAGGGTGACCGAATCTATGTCACCAACTACTACTACGGCAACAGCCTGGTGGAGTTCAGGAGCCTCGACAACTTCAAGCAGGGTGAGGGCTCGTGTCTGAGTGGGCACAGGAACCCCAGCTCCCGAAACAGCCTGGTGGAGTGCAGGAGCCTCGACAACTTCAAGCAGGGTGAGGTCTCGTGTCTGAGTGGGCACAGGAACCCCAGCTCCTCCTGAGGGGGTGCCCAGCACCGTGTAGCACTGCCTGTGCTGGGCCCTGGGGCGGCTGGCAGCTGATGGGGACCTGCAGTGGGGAGCACCCATGGGGCAGTGAAGGGGACACAAGTCTCGTGCTGCTGCTGGCACATCGTGTGTGGGGCCCCAGTGCTGTGAGGGATCTCAGTGCCTCTCCCACCCGCTTGCAGGACGCTGGAGCAACCTCTACAAGCTGCCCTACAACTGGATCGGCACCGGGCACGTGGTATACCGGGGGGCCTTTTACTACAACCGTGCCTTCACCAAGAACATCATCAAGTACGACCTGAAGGAGCGGTACGTGGCGGGCTGGGCACAGCTCCATGATGTGGTGTATGAGGACATGACGCCCTGGAAGTGGAGGGGCCACTCGGACATCGACTTCGCTGTGGATGAGAGCGGGCTCTGGGTCATCTACCCCTCCGTGGACTATGACTACTCGCAGCAGGAGGTGATCGTCCTGAGCAGGCTTGATCCCGGGGACCTCTCGGTGCGCAGGGAGAC
>NW_009935416.1:401-690 GCF_000696875.1 Nestor notabilis | reverse complement strand
CGCCTTCGACACGCACACGGACACGGAGGCAGAGCTCCGGCTGCCCTTCCTCAACCAGTATGCCTTCACTACACAGGTCGACTACAACCCCAAGGAGAAGGTGCTTTATGCCTGGGACACGTCCTGAGCAGGCTTGATCCCGGGGACCTCTCGGTGCGCAGGGAGACCACTTGGAAGACGGGGCTGAAGCGCAATGCCTATGGGAACTGCTTCATCATCTGTGGCATCCTCTATGCTGTGGACACCTACAACCAGAAGGAAGGGCAGATCTCCTACGCCTTCGACACGC
>NW_009935416.1:0-218 GCF_000696875.1 Nestor notabilis | reverse complement strand
TGGCACAGGGCTGCAGCAAGAGCCCGGCGTCCACCCCCAACCCCTCCCCATCCGCTGTGCCCATCACCTGCACCGTGCCCACTGCGTTGCGGGGCAGGAGGTGTAAGTAAGCGCACCCCAGCAGACACCCCCACGACAACGTGGCCTCGGGGGCCATGGGGCTGCCCTGCAGCCGGCAGCTTGGCCAATGTTGCCTTCCCGGGGACACAGAAGAGGAG
>NW_009935415.1:0-10532 GCF_000696875.1 Nestor notabilis | reverse complement strand
CGAGTTCTTAACGAGTTCTACAAATCAGTATCATATATTCAATTCAGCAACAGCTGGGGTTATTTCCCTTAATTTCATCATTAATTATACCTTACCCAGATATAAATCATAAACTCAAGTCAGCCAAAGGAATATCTGATCCAATCGTAATTTAAGTTTTAAGATGCTACAGACACCTTAAGCAAAAAACCCATTTAAAACAAAGAAAAAAAAGAAACAAGAAACTACCAAAACTTAATCCTGACCTCCATGAATAGAACAAGAAAAAGGGAAACCTCCATCTGATAGGGCAAGCTAAAAGCCACTGTATCTTAAAGAAGGAACTGGTTTGCTACTGGTCTTATCAATTCTAGCTGCACAAAAAATTGCTTTTTCTGTGGCTCCAAAAAGAAGGAGAGGGCAAGGGGCAAAGGATGGAAGTCAAGTATCCTTCAAGTACATATCCAACCCCAGCAACACCATGAATGTGCACACAAATCTGATTTAGAACAGAATAAAAATACCCCACGCAGCCCAATTTCAAGCTACTTGAATGAGATCCTGGCATGCTCAGTAGGAGCCATGTGGAAGAAGATGCACTGGGCTGCATGTCTATTTCTCACCTAACATGTATTTTTCAAGGGTGGCAGAAAGAGAGCAAGACATCTTGACATCTTTTATCAACTGCAGTTTATACTATAAACTTTCCTCCAATTCTTCCTTGGCTTCAGCAAGCACAAAGTAAAAACCTTATGAAACACAGCCAGTATCTTATTAAATTATCCCATAACATCCTCATAGGTAAGCTTAGGAAACGTGGGTTACATGAATGGACAGTGACATGGATTGAGAACTGGCTGAATGGCAGAGTTCAGAGGGCTGTGATCAGAGGAGCAGAATCCAGCTGCAGGCCTGTACTCAGTGGTGTTCCCCAGAGATCCATACTGTGTCCAGTCTGTGCAACTTATTTATCAATGACCTGGATGAAGGGCTACAGTGTACCTTAGCAAGTTTGCCAATGATAGGCTGGAGATATGGGCAGAGAAACCTAATGAGGTTCAACAACAGCAAGTGTAGGGTACTGCACCTGGGCAGGAAGAATTCACTCACTAGAAAACTTAGCAATTTTCATCAGCCAAGCCCCCTCCCCTGAAAACCAAAACAAAATAAAACACAAATAAACAAACCACACAAATACCAAAAAAACAGACTAACAAAAAGCAAACAAAAAAACCAAACTAGATACACACACCCCATCCCCAACCAAAACAAAAACAAACAAACAAAAAAAAACCCAAACCAAAACCCACAACAAACCATCAAAGCAAAACAAAAACCAACCACACAAACCACAATACCTGCTAACTTGCATACTCCCTATTAGAGAAATAGGTAGTGATGTCTACTCCCTGACCCAATAACGCATGCACATTTCACTTCATATTTAACTCATTTGTATAATACAAGGTTCACCTGCAGCAAAAAGAAACCGATGCAACCCCATTCTCAAGTGCCTGTTAGGCTGAAAGTCCCTTCTGGAAAAACTGAGAAAAAAAGACAATTTTTTACTATAAGCAAGACATGTTAAATTTTAGGAGGGAAAAAAACCCACAACAAATTATGCTACGTCATAGTTTGGATAGTGAAATTAAAATAAGACTGAAATGCAAAAAACAACTGTGTGAAACATTAAAAACATGTCAAGTTAGTTTTCACATGTTTGTGTCTGGATTTATCACAGCATAACAGAAGATTTTGAGGGAATACACGAGTTTATGCTTTGTTTTCCTGATCAAGCTAATAAAAATGTAGCTGTTTAGAAGACGGTTTGGAAACAATATAGTTTAACAGCTAGTATTTATTCGTGTTTTCTTTCCATTCACTGACATGACTGTTAGATACTTCATTTAATTGTGTCAGATACTATGTTCTTACCTATAAATCAACATTAGATTAAGAATACAATGAAGATCTGTATCTCATAACCAATCTGAAAAGAAGAATGGATTTGCTTTTTATCATCACACTAAAATCAACTGAATGGCTTCATTTTATTATTTTATTTTCTACTTTATTATTTATTTCTTTCTAAACAATTCTTCAAAGCATAATTTCAGATACTATCTAAAGAGGACAGTCAGTGAAAGAGAAACATACGAAAGTAAAGAACAAAAGCCGACTCCAGACAGTGTCAGTCAACGTTATTTAAATCTCAGTCCTTATAGTGGTTTAGAAGTCATTAAGCTAATCAGCATTTGGGTAAAGAAAGCCTTTGCCAAAGAATGGAGGAAGTGAGGGAACATGATGCACTTCCTGGCTCTATAAGCATTGAGGTAATTCTGAAAAAAGCAAGGAGGGTTTAAAACAATTTTTTAGAAACAACGTTTAAAAGCTCTCTTGAGACAGACCGATCATCAACGTATAAACTTACAGCAACTGTCAAGAAAACTCATATAAACTTACAGCAACTGTCAAGAAAACTACACCCCAAATTGTAAACATATGGTCAGAAGAGGAAAACAGCCAGTGATACGGAAGAAAACAATTGAGATACCCATCACTCAAAGATGAGAAAGACAATAAGCAGCAGGGAAGCACGCACTCTTCTTCTAAACTATGAAGAAAAAAATTACTTAAGAAAGGATGAGATCTTCCTTCAAATTAACCTGATACAACAGTATATTCACTGCCTACAGGGAGGTAACTGCTGAAAATCACGCTGTGCTTCTGCACTTCAGTTACACTGCAACTGCCCCAACAACTTCACAACAGTTATTAAATGACAGCCACATAATAGATTACATTATAAAACAGTGATTAAGCTTCCCTAAGGGAAAATAACTTAGTACATGCATATTTTTAAAATATCCTCTCATCAAAAAGTAGTCTCCTATCTTGTAGAAGACCTGTATTTAACTAGACACCTCATTTTTAATCATTAACTGGCAAACAACAACCCCTTTCTAGAAAAATAGCTATCAAGTGCAGATTCCAAGCAATATTAAAATTTACATAAACCAATACTTCTTAGCTGATGATTTAAATCATTAACTATTAAAGCCACCTTCAGTGTCAAGTGAAAGAATTTAAGAGAAGCTCCATCATCTACTTTCTCCCCCCAAGCAAAACCATCTTGTTCTGTTATTACCAATTCTTTATCTTAAGTCCCTACAGCCTTTAAATCATTGGAAAAAAAAAGTAAAAATCATTATTTGCTTCTTCTTGTGATGAACAGAAGTGCAACAAAAGCAGGCAAAAAAAGCAAAATACACAATTCCAGCAGGATTTAGCAGATACAGCCCCCCTGACACCTGCTTGCGCTCCCGGTCCTTGTGATCCATTCTCAGAAGGTAAGTCACTCTACATGGACTACTCTGCTTCCCTGGTATTACTGTAAATTGGCTCAAATTAGATTCCTTCTCTTAGGCTTTACAATGAGAGATCACCAGATAAATACAACATTCAGGATGAAAAATTAAGAGTGACTTCAAAACCAAAATTCCTCTTCCACTGCCTATTTATATGCATCCAATCCTTGAGTTAATCAGCCACTTTTAGAAGTAAAGGCATTCCCCTTGCCCCTAAATCAGAATGGGGACGCTATGATAAAAATACAGGATTAATGTAACCACTGACTTAGTCTTGAAAACATAGTCTTGAAAACAACATTTAGTTGTATTCATATGAAAAGTCTGGACAGATCCTCACTTCAACCGAAGTTTAAATTCTTGAGCCTGACTCCAAAATTTGTGTGGGCACCAGCTACCTGCGCTCATTAACAAACATCAAATGAACCACACTCTAAGTAGATGGAGCTTGGGAAAAAAGGGTGCTGTTAGCTTCCCGATGCCAAACACACAGCAAGGCTTATTCCAGGTCTTGGAGACACCTGCGACATGTTTATACTGCACAAAGCACTAATACCTATGTCACTCCTCCAAACACAGAGATAAACACAGCTCTAGGACATTAAGCATTCTGAGATGATCCTAGCACTGAAACCTTCTCCTGCTAAAACAGAGCACTGGGAAAACTATATTTCTCAGATTCTGAGTCACTTTTTTTCTTTTTTTTGCTGTGGCTATGCTGAATCTTTCAGAATAGAATTTTGCTTCAGTTCTTTTGCAAGCCATGATACAGTTTTAGGCATCTAAAAATATGCCTAAATCAGAACCCGATTAACACTTTTCAAATATTTCTAAAGGCTGGTTCAATTTTTTTTTCTTGGAAAGACTTGCTGAAAAAATTATCTCCTTTTTTGCCCACTCATTTTCTACTTACATCTCATGTACCAAAAGGTTTAGCTTTCTACAATGCAGGGCTTTCACCAAACACTTCCAAAAGATTGGCAGTGAAGACCGCACTGCAGCATTTAATACTCACCATTTCTGATTGGGAAAGAAATTATTTTCCAGAGGAATACTGGGATGAAAATAACTAATTGCTTCTCTTTTTCAAGAAGTCAAGAGGTTCCCAGAAGTATTCCTTATGCGCTGCTAAAAACTGCATAGATTATTCAAGCAATGCATAGTTTTTCCCCATGGATAACACATTCAGAAGGCTGCAACTGTAAATGGTATTCCCTTAAACAATTCTTCATGCCTTCATTATCACATGTTGTGCCTGTAACTATGATTTAGCCATTTCATCAACCATTTGAAAGATCAAGTCTTCTCTTATTAGGGTAACAAAGGCAAAATCCTAAAACTATTACCTGATAAAAGTTAAATTGCTTCTGCCTCTGTTACAATGTTGTTGATCCAAGCCCTTGCACCTAAATCTTCATCACAGCCTGTAAACCAGTTATCTCCAGCCCACTTGATGCAAGCCAGGTAAGTTTTCTTGTATTTTGCCACTTTAGAGCAGAACAAAAGTCAGTCATCATCATATAGATAATATCATTAAGGGTCTCTTACACCTGGGCAATGCACTGTTTTATATCGATTTCTGGGCATACAGGCATTTTGCATCCTCAGTAGTTTACCATCCATGATGCACAAATGTCTCGCATGTTACCTATAGAGGATAAACAACATTATACATATGTCTGCCCAGAAAAAGGCATGAGTATAGCACTTGATAGTAGACCTGTGATAGTTGAAGTCTGTTTATGGTCAACTAGAGCAGCTGAAATAAAACTGCATGGCACGAGCCCGTGCCATTAGGCCATACAGCCTCAAATAGTCTATAGTTTATTTACTGCTGCAAGATAAAGTCCACACCATTCCCTTTATACTGCAATTTCAAAGTGTGGTCCACACCTTGGGCTAGTTGACCCAGGTATTCCTAATTGCCTGTGCTCTTTCCCACTTCACTCCAAGGCTCACATGTAGCTTTCTCTGACCACAGGATTACAAAGCCACTGAAATGGGTACCAGTCTTCAGGTAAGCTTGGATCAGCAGATTATTTCCAAATGCAGCAATCAATGAGCAAACCCAAACACCAACATGCGAAGCTGCAAGATAGCTGTGCAGCAAAGTACTGCTACTAGAACACAAAACTACTGCAGTAAACTACTGTCTACAACTGTGGTAGAAACTAGTAGTACAGGCGGGTTGTTTTTTTTTTTCTAGAGATACAGGTTAAGGATCCAGATCTCAAGAGAGATACTTGCTAGCAGGGAGCAAAACAGGACACGGCAAGCATTCCAGATTCCTTCAATGCAAGTTAGAGAATGCCAGGTATTTCCACCAAGACAAAGGACATAACCACCTCACATGAAACACTAACCAATCAATGTGCATCCTAAAACTTGTTTATTTCTTTGCCTGATTAATGCAGAAGCAAACACCTCACAGCAGTTACTGTGTTTAATACATACACTAGTGATATGTACAACTTGCAGTAAGAAATTCCTTATGCTGAATACGCGAGTACGTAAGTTTCCTTTTGTCAGTGTTGTTTTGCTGCTTTTCAGCAGAACACCCTGCCAATACGTTATAGATAAAAAAAAAAACCAGCCTATTATTTCCTTTACTGAGGCATTTACTGTATAACCCTTTCTCAAAGCATCTTCATACAGAATTTTTCTCCTCCCTCTACTCATAAGCAAAGTACCCCAAAAAACACAATAGCAGGGCATGGAGAATGAAAGATAAGGCAAGATTTCACCAATGCAGATAGAAGTACAAAATCACCCTCCTACAGGAAGCAGATCAATACCAAGGCACAACCTCTTGCACTGCGGGAAGCAATGACAAGCGCTCTTGTGTCCCTAACCCGATTTAGAGCAAGCCCAGACAACTTAAATTGGAAAGTCAGAAATAAAACCATAAAAACAATAAATCCTAGTAACTGGCTCTCTCATGTCCAGCTTTACTGTATAGTATTAACCTTAATAGCATGTCAGCAGTTTGAGCAAATTCTTCAGTATCAAGGAACATTCCAGAATCGAGTCAGAGTGAAGAAGTTTCTCATGTCTCACTGAAGAACTTAGAGATATCCAAGAATATAAGACACAAAAGGCCAAGAGATTTCCATCACTAAGATTTAGGCTTAATCCCTCAGAATGGAATGTTTATGCATTCTCATATAGGAAAGTTGTAAGTAAGGCAACACAACGCTTGACACAAGATGTTTGTTAAAGAACAGAAAGCACTCTAAATACTCAACTGGGTAGAAGATGGTTTTCAACTAAGCCTTTAGAGAAGAGGAAACTGTCACGTCAAGGAGCACCAGATATGACAACAATGTACAGAAGACCCAGTCCTCTCCCGAGTGGCATCTGGAAGCCAGACAAGATAAGCAAAAGCATCTTAAATTCTGCTGTGTGTTATATAGTGCCTCAGATGACTCAGTCCTGTAAGTGACAGGAAAAGCTACCATCCAACACCTCTCTTGAGAATGCATACTCTAACTGATAAAATGCAAAATTCCTGAGAAAGGTGTAGCATAGTCCTAAATCTACCCTAATCTTGCGTTTTGCCCTCATCTTTTGGTCGGGTTATTCTGCTACACTACATTAAATCTTCAGTCACTGCAGGAAGTTCTGTAAAGATAATGCTGTTACTCAGCTTACTAAGCAGTGGCAGAAAATAAAGCATCTCTTGTAATATTTGGCCCACAGACAAAAGCCCAAAATCATCAGTTACAGTGCTGCCATCAGTATGCCAATGAGACCACTACTGCTGCCTCCTACCTATGGTATGACAGCAAATCCTCAACTGCTTCAACTTTACACCAAGACTGCCTTTGCTGTACACATCAATTTACCCCTTACCCAAGTTCCCATTTTATCTTTTTCTTCCCAAAAACTATAATCCCAGTGATAATTTATGTCAAAGTCAAAATTTTCATTTCTTTCCACAGTGTATTTATTCCACATTACAAAAAGATAAGCTTGCAGGATTTTTATTAAAGTCCCCATAGATACTTTAGTTCAAAGCATAAATTCAGAAATTAAATCATAAACTGTCACTATTAGAGTTTCACACGGCTATACAGATTCTTAAGAGACCAGAGAATCAAAAGCGAGACCGATTTGCCCATTTCTGGTCAATATGGTGCTGCCTATGTAGAGCTCACAGGTCTGCATTAATGCTGCATAATCACCAGGCAAAGTGAGGTGCACATTCAGGTTCTTGAAGCTGCAGTTGCTAAACTGTAAATGAAGTTAAGACGTACTAATGGACATACTGTGGAAAAAGCCATGCCTGTGCTTTAGTTTTTTTCATCTCTGTCAAAAGTTCTGATAAATATAATGCAGTTTCTAAAGAATTCTGTCAAGCCCTATCTATTAGAGGAGTCACTTTACCATCCACAATTTGAATTATTTTACATCACCAGCTACCAACATTCTCCTTGGAGTCCTACTGGAAATTATGCACACCTGGAACTCTTTGGGGTTCCCTAACCCATCACTTTAGAGGGACCCAAATGGTAGTCAGTGCTTTCTAATAGCATCCCATACTGTTTTAAAAGGTAACAGCTGCTCTTAAACTGTGGCTCTTCTTATGTTTTCATGTTCTGCCTTGACAGCCTAGAATGTCTGCAGTTTTCCCCTCATCTCTCCCATTTTGCTACCAGTTTCTGAAGTGGAAGAGAAACACACACCCATACAAGCATGGAAATAAAGAACCAGTTCCAAATCAGACAAGTACAAAGCATACACATCTCGGTTCACATCACCTAGTACAAATGCTTTAGTTATGCAAGTGCAAATATATCAAGATATAAAGTAACTAAATGCTCAGAAACCCAAATATATTTCTAGCATAAAGTGTCTCAGAATGCACCACTTCTTCCAGCAGGGATATCTCACATAGTCAAACTACCTTTTCCTTAACAGGGTTGGAACTTGCACTGCTCAGAGATGTTGCATTAAGGTGGATGAGAATAAGCTTTTTTTACTACAAAATAAATGGCCAAAGGCAAATTAAAGCAGTAAAGCTATCAAGTAAAGACTCCTCCCAGACTGGCAGGCTCTCATTTGCAGTATAACTGTAATTACCGTGTAATGCTTCACAGTGTAAGCATCAGAAACCAGATACCCTTGGGACACCATCAGTTTACACCTCATTGGTTCTCCTGAATTTTACTTCACAACCCCCACCACCAGCAGTGAAGGGTAACACCCATCGATTACATTATTTATTATGTCCTCCCAATACTGTGTTAAAGCTAATTATCTTACCAGGATCATAAAGGCTTCTATCAAAGTCAATTCGACCTATAGATCCCCTTGTATTGAAGATGGCCTAGCACAGCAGGATAGACAAATAGTACAGTGAACCCCACTAAATAGTAAGTATATTTTAAAGTAACCAATTACTGAATATCTGAAGATATTTGATACAAGTGTGCTATACCTTTTATACTCACTACTCTTAGGGTTTCGTCAAGCACCCTCAGCAACCAAGGGTAAATGGAAACATACATACTTTCCCCATTCTGTTCCACACACCTGTGCTGTATCTGCTGTAATTCACCCCAGGTGGACGCTTCATGCCACCCAACTTTGAGTTGATTTTGGCCAGCTGTGTGATCAAGCTGACACACCAGGTGTGAGAAGAATCAGAAGCCTTGCAAGTGAGAAGAATCTCATCTCTTCTCTTTAGAGAAAGCTACTCAACTCAGCCCTCTCCCTGTCATGCGAGATCTCTTGATGCCACCAGGAGCATTCTGCTGTATTCTCCTTGAGGAAGAAATATTGAAACTACAATAGTCAGAAGGAAGGCACAGCAGCATAGCTATCAATTTGTTCCATTATTTTAATTTACATCCTTATTAGTTTTGGGTCTTGACATTGGTACTGTCCAAAAACAGTGTTTACCTTCCCCAAAGACAGCTAATAAAACAAAACTGCTACCCCTGCTATCAGTAGCCTCTGGAGTTTTATATTCACCACTTCTCCAAGAAAGTTCCTGGTTTTCAGACAAAAATAAAGCTCATTTCTCATTAGGGTAGGTATTTGTGTGCTGTTTCAAGTCCCCTCTGACCTGTCAAATCCCATCCTGATTTCTAGTTTGTGGAACGTACTGGAATTAAATCTCCATGTTCTGAATGTAACCTTCACTGTCTCCCAGCAATAGAAGCCTTAGAAACTGAAATATAACTGTGTCACTTTATGAACATCTTTCCTATTCATAAATATTCTGAAAAGTATTTCAATTTATGATTGTACATGATGTTGTCTGCAACTTGCTGCAAGATCATCCCGTCCATTTTTCCACTTATAATTGTCAAACATTTTTTAAGACCAAGGAAAGGAAGATAAATACCACTTGCAGTATTACTTCACCATTGTCTTTTTGTTACTTTGCTACTTTGGAACCATGATGAATTTAAAAAGAAAAAAAAAAAAAAAAGTAATTCCTAGGAATCAGGGAGGCCCAGAGGTCCCATGCACCAACAGGAATACAACATAATTCCCAAGATACATGCGTATCTTGAAAATCATACATTATTTCAACACAAATTCTGCATGTTCTCTCATACCCCTATTTCTCCAAGGACTTAATGTTCTACATGCAACCTTTTTTCCTCACAACAGGTTGAGGAGGTCTGGCTCCGAGAGGTGCCTGCCGTCAGAGGAACTTAAACTGAATGAAGTCTGATATTTCACTTACCAGACAGATTTCATTACTTAAAGAGAAAAAATAAAGTGCAAGACTACGTCATCAGCACCACACGCATCTCGTCTCTCGCACATGTACCGCAACTCTTCACGAATGTTAAGCATGAAAACAGCCTGGGTTTAACATAACCTGAGGGAGCCGTGCAGCCGTTACTTAACTCTGCGGAAAAGCAGCCGACGGTGGGCTGAGGTTACCGAGCGACACACCTGGAGAGAGCGCCCCACTCCTGAGGTAAAACACTAGGAACGCCTGGACGCGACCAGCGTCCCCAGGGAGAGCCGGTGTTCCAAGTTCTCACCAAAAAGTTCTAGCCCCGTGAGCGCACGAAGAGCTCCGCAGGGCACCGCGGAAACAACGCTGCCCTCAGGGCGGGACTCAGCGGCCGAGTCCGCCCGGCGCTCACCCCGCACCCCCGTCACAGGCGGCGGGGAGCAGCGAGAGCGGGGTCTCTACCCGTGGTGCTGGCCACAAGCTGC
>NW_009935414.1:0-23454 GCF_000696875.1 Nestor notabilis | reverse complement strand
CCCATATTTTGGGAGTTTCAAAATACAAGCAATTCTATGTAAAATGCTTGCAAGTGTTTTAAACCTGAGAAGCTAGCCCAAATCAATCTTCCTAAAATGAAATTACCACCATTCCCCCAACTGAGATCCTGCTGCTTTTCTTTTAATCCTAAACCTTTCCCACTTCACACACTGCAAGAGGGGAAAAAAGTGTCCTTCTGTCTCCAGAATTAATTTCCTCATACTGTGAGCCCTCTTCAGAATAGTACTGGTATGATTTTAACACAGTTTATCTTCAGCCTTTTCTGTTTCCAGATCAAGACACAAGTTTCCAAGACTGTGGTCAAAGGAACCTGTTGACTCTCTCCTGCACCTCTATGTGGCTCCATTTTTTATGCAAACTAGAGCTCCAAGAATAAAAGTCCAACTTCCAAAGCACCTAAAAGTTTTTTGCTGAGCAGAAAGGATTGCAAAATGAGTTGGTTTTGCAACCAACTTTATAAGTAAGTCACCACAGACGTTACCGAACTACTGGCAATGCCAAAACCACCCCAATAAAAAATCCAAACCAAAACACACACCCCCTTACAGTATCACCTTTGATTAGAGGTTGTTTCTAAAGAGATTTAAATTGAGAAAATGCTCTACAAAATCATTTCACTACTTCCTATATAGTACATGTTCAACTTCAGCATTTTATGTTTCCATGATGCACATCTTGGACTCTCCGGATGCTACTATTCTGAGTCCCCCAGAATGAATGATGCTAAAATCACTAGTCAGTTCAGAAAGTGAGTTTTTAATCTTGCTATGCTGTGCAGTTCATTATAAGGGATGTCAAAAGTGCTTTGTTAATTATTTAATATTCACTTCACCCAGCAATGAAATGAAGGAGTAAGGCTTGAACTGAGCACTTTAGAAAAATCTATTCCATTCATCTATCCAAGTCTCTAATTCCATCCACCGAAAACTCCCTTGTGACAGCTATATGTTGAAAAATGGAAAAGGTTTCTTACTTTGCTTCTGCACACTAAAAAGCTTATCAAATATGAGGCACAGGAAAGAAGTATCAGTATTAATTTCAAACCTCACTAAAAATGTAAGATCAATAGAGTGAAAATCCTTTCTTCAACTAGAGAACAAGGCAATAAAAATAAGAGTTCCATTACCACTATAGGTTTTAATGCAACTTAAGTGTTTTCTACTGGCTGGCCATTAGAACAAAGAGAATGGATACAAACATGGAAAGCACAAGCATACTGACTTGTGGAAAATATGTCAGGACTTTAACAAACAAAATTACACAAAAGCAAAAAACCAATGCCTATAGTTGCACAGCTAAGGTATTTTATCACACAAAGGGCCTGACACTACAGAGCTTAACGCTTTATGTTCTGAAACAAAAGACAGAAAATCTTCTTTCAGGACAGAACACTTTGAGGACATGTCGCCACTGTCATCCTTGTACTGTTCTCACAGGAGAAGGGGTCCAGGGAGAACCAGCATGCTAAAATTATGGTAGTGCCATCATTATCATAACTCCTTATCATCCTTTGAATGGAAAGAATTTAGTTTTAAAGAATTTATTGTAAAACAACATGAAAGGACAAAGCAATTCTTTTACATTCATTCAATTAAGCACCACATTCCAACCTATCTTGAGCTGTTTCAAAAATCCAGTGTAGTTTCTCCTTATTAGGGTATGTGCTTTCTTATCTTTAGTGCTGCCTCTATCAAAGCAAAGTATGGCTTGCAAATCTGATATACTTATGTTATAAAGATTCACTAATAATGAACTAGAGCTCTGAATGCACTGGCATTCCATGTTATATACTACTTCAGTTATTACACAACTACTCAGTTCCTTAATCTTCCTCTGCTATATATCTGTTGTAAGACTTAACAGTCCTCTATACAACTTTAAACAGCTCAGTAATACTGCTGACCAATAACTGTGAGTCAATCTGGACACACAGAAAAGAGTTTATTTCATAATATCCAATGGCAGTATCTGAAGAGATTCCATTCCCAGGACTACCCACTCTTCCATCTTCCCTGTCTGGGGACTGCATGCTTACTTCCAGTCTGGGAATTAAAAGCCTGGGAATCAAAGTCAGATTTTGTGGTTGGCACCACTGACATTTTCTAAATAGACTGAAGTTTGAAAATATTATTCTTGTCTACTAACTATTAAAAAAATAACAAGGAAGCAGTCTGTTGGTACACTCATCCTCTGCAAGATCACAAGAGGCAAAAAGGGCTCCAAAACACACCCTCCAGTTCACAGATAGGCACACTGCCTATGTGCATTTGTGAGTGCAAGTCTTGCCTACACTTAAGTCAGTGGTAATTTAGCAAATTAAATCCAATTCTGACTGACAGAACAACTAGAGAATTGTTCTTCTTCAGTGAGACAGAGATAGCAAAGCCCCAAAGGAATGCTTTAGCACTGTCAGCCTGAACTGTTACAAGTACACATCATCCTTTTCGGAGGAATAAAAAATTCAGTTTTTTCTTTTTCCTGCACTAACTCTTTCACATACTGTTCCATCATGCAAACAACATAATCCTTTTTGAAACAAAATGCTTCTGGAATTTTCCTTCTTAGCTAAAAACCTGCCCTCTCATGACGGGAAATCCCTGGACACAGTAGATACCAAGGAGATGTCATACAATGAGACGTAACAGGGAGCTAAAAATGATGGCTGTAATTAAATATTTTCTCGTTCTTTCCCAAGTCTTCTAACTCCGGCCTTCTGACTGTAATGTCAGTAAATACTTAAGAAAAAAATCCAAAGTAGAAATGACAGTATTTGTTAACATGAAAGAACGAATTTAGATTATTTAGTGTTGGGATAGATTACTATAACTACAGACAAAGCTAAGCCTGGTTATGCATTTTACTCATTCCTATTTAAGCACAGCAAACATGTACACATGAGGGTATTTCAGCACCGCAGTCTCCCCTGATCCCCAACACGCACATTCCATATTCAAAAGCATTTTCAGCATCAAACAGGAACAGTTAAAAACTGTGTCTCATTCTGAGCCCTGCCATCTCTCTGTAAGACTTGTTAAGGATGTTTACTGTCAGCAGCTCTGCATCTGGAATTCTGCATTAAAAACACTATCTGATACCTCAACTAGTGTTTAGAAGTCTGATCTGTAGTTTTAACCTCTTTACCATGAGCACACATTTAATTCACAGAACAAGACTACAGACTGTGGAACAAAGAGAATGAGAAATCATGATTTCAAGTACAAATACCATTATTTTCTTTAATAAAGGACAGTTTCAAGTTATGGACTTCAAAAAGTTACTAAGTTTGACATTGTAAAGATGGCAACTGCTAATTCAAATGCTTCTTTTTACTGCAAAAAGTAATCACCACCATCCATTCTGTCAAGATGTAGAGAAGTCCAATTTACTAGAAAAGTAGTCTGTCAGACTAAATTGTGTGGGATTACTGTTGGATATTCAATCACAACTCTCATTACAACCTTATGTTAAGACTTTAGTCTTCATATGTTTCTGTCAAAGGCATGTTTATAGTAAAATACATAAATAACTGATTTCTTTCCCTGTTTCTATAGTGAACATCTGAAAAAATAATAACTTTTGTTGTTATTGCTATTCAGCAATACCCTAAACTCCTTAATCTCTAAGTTTTGGCTTAGAATACAGAATCAGAGCATTCAGTCAACAGTTCAACAAGGTTTCTGCAGAGATAGTCTGCTAGGCTGATTGCACAAAAAGCTACTAGTTCTAAAAGATTATCCCTCCTCAGTTTTCTCTCAAATGCTTAAAGGGAAAAATACCAGTTTAGGAGCACGAATGAAAGCTGCTTAGGGTTGACAGAACCCATACCTAAATGACGTTAGCACATGTGAAAACTTCAGTCAAATCTATTTGTCCCTCTCTGTGATTCTGCCTACAGCATGAAGCTGGTTAACCCACTCAGAGAGTATCAAGAATTAAACAGTGTGCTTCAGAAGTCCTCCCAAAGCAAGACTGGGTAATGTCCTGCTTCAGTGTAGTCCTTTGCCATAACTTGTAAATGTCACATTTCTCAGAAGGCTTTTTCTCCTTAAACAGTTCTCACATAGGAATAAAACACTATCATCAGTCTTTCACTTTACTTCTGCCCTAACTCTAATAAAGAAGATACTTTTCCTCTGAAATGTCAAATATTTTAAATAAAAATTAATTACCATTTACAAGTACATTTAGGGTCTAGTTCAAGAATGTAAGTCAGGCGATGCTGTGTCATGTCAACTATATCCCTAACACAATTTTCTGCGGAACTGAACTTCAAGGGCAGATGCTGCCCAAAGCTGAATGGGGTATCTCTGAGTTCATGCTTTGCACAGAAAACTGCTAAAGAGACGAGAAGGCCTTTTGCATTAAAATTATCTACACTGCTACATCATGCAGGGATATCACATAACATACATTTAGAGTAATTCAAAGTTTTGAGCTGTCCACAAAAACGATACATAACTAATCCCTGATGATTACAAGAGTAGTTCTTTTATTTTCAGCTATTACCAAGGCAAATTCCTTTCACAGGACAGTGAAGGCTGAAGCCTCAATGCCAGAATGAGGCTAGACTAGACGGAAAAAGAAGAGCAACATGTAGAAAGTATACTGTCAAGATGCAGTTCAGACATAAATCGTTCATATATGGTCTGAGCTCATCTAGGAAGTGAGAATTGCTTATTGCTGAAGTAATTATTGCTTTAATTCTTTATAAAATTAAGGAAGAATCACCATAAGTAATTCAGAAAAGAGAAGTGTTTTCCTCTGGAATGCAGTGGTACCAAATAACCCTCTAGCAGAGACACCCAGAGTGACAAAAAATAATCTTACATACTTTCACCTTTTAAGGGCTATAAAAATTGCAGCAGTATGATCAGATACTGTACTTTCATTTAAATAATAACTGTGTAAAACCTAAACTGACGAAAAAATTTCCAACTAGTTTACTGAAAGCATGGTCAACACTGTACTTGGGAGTTGCTATAAATAGATTACAATCATGCAATTTAAGACCAGATTTTGGAATGCGGATCACACAGTTATGTCACCAAGAGCAGGTCATTGTCCTGTTCCTACCAGCAAGAATGCAGCTATCAAGAACATTTCACGCTCAGATCAACTGTGCATTTAAGTATCACTTGCTTTCAACACCCACTGAATAAAAATAGAAGGGGACAACAGAGAAAGCTAAAAAAGCACAGAGTAATTTAATGATGTATCTTTAAGCTGCTGGCCCTCCCCTGTATTTCCTGCACAACCTGTATCAGTGCAAACTGCAGCACCAACTTCGACAAAGCCAGAACTTAATCTACAGAGTTCACTCAAGAATTTTAAAAGGGAGGGGTTAAACACAAGCTCAGTGGCCACAACTAAAGAAATAAGTAACAAGGAAGAATACTGTCTGCCTGAATCCTAGCATGTTTTATCTCCATTAACTCCCCTACCTTAAAGAGAGCCTTGTGCCAACTTTCTTTTAAAGGGTAATCACAGTCACTTAATCTCTTTGCCTCAGACTTCGGCATCTGTATAAAATGGGGAAACAAAAGCCTATTATCTCATGGAAATAATATGAGGATGCTATTTAGTAGTATCTGTTCTGAGTATTAACTTATACGTGCCTTCATAAACTTTTTTCCCCTCAATATTTTAAATTTTGTCTCCTTGCCTGGAGATATTCAAGAGCTGTCTGGAGACACTCCTGAGTAATGTACTCTGGGTGACCCTGCTTGAGCAGGGAGGTTGGACTAGATGACCCCCAGTAGTCCCTTCCAGCCTCAGCCATTCTGTGATACTGTAATACACAGTCTAAACTGTGCGTAGGAATAACCTCAAGAAATATAAATGATATAGAAATATTTTACCTCTTAAGAGGTAACCATTCCCTTTGAGACTTTGGAAAAGGTCAGCATAAACTGTTCAGCAGTACCTAGTGTAGTACATAAGCAGCATAAACATTTAAACTCCTTTTTTTCTCCCTTTCATGTTCTGGATAGCATGGCTTTGGACATGCAAAGGAAACTCACAGAAGCATCACTTGTTTAAAACCTATAAAATTCATAAATCTATCTTCTGAAAAGAAAAAAATGCCTCTTGTACACTGTGTAAGCTACATAGCTCTAAGGAAAACAGGAAAGTGCAGTGTTATTTCCCATATGCCATGCCAGTTAACACAGAAGTCAAACGTAGGAATTTTGTAATAATGAACCTATGTTGCTGAAGTGTTCATTACCTTCTGCAACTCGCACAGACACACATATAAACACATGTAATAAATGTGTGCTGCAATGTGGGTATGAACCAAAGTGATTTCTGAAACTCTCATCAATTACTTCATCCATCCATATGCATAGACAGACACTAGCATACCAGTTTTAACATATGACAGCAGGGTATCTACTTGTAAGACAGCACACTGAGAATCACCAACAGAAGGCTGGGTGCCTGCCCAGGAGAGTGAAGATTTCCTACAAAACTGAAGATTTCCTACATTTACTGAATAACTAATGCAGCCTATCTATGGTATAAGGGATAGTAACAGAAGATCCTAGTAGGCTCGAGCAATTTGCAGTAACAGTGCAACTTTGACAAACCCTGCTGCAGCGTTGACAAACTATTTTGATGACTGGCACCAAACATACTTGAAGAAGCCACTGCAGCTCATGGCAGTATCTATGCTGCAAGACAAATGCACTGCAGACTACAAGACACAGCCCTGGTTCCTCGTGCTCTGGGACAGACTCCTGTCACTATTCTATTCAGTACAATCCTCTGTTTTGACATTTCTGGTTATAGTTTTTTAAAAGAATTTTATATAGCTATTACAGTTATTTACATTTTTCCTTGCTTATTTTACCCACACAAAACCATAACGAAAAAAGTCTTAAAAAGAATCTGAAAACACACAACCCAACCCTATTTTATCTGTTTGGCCTATTACCTTCTCAAAGAAGGGACTTAAATTGATTTAATCTCTTTGTAACTGACAGGTTGTATTTTGTAGAGCTCTAAATAGACAACTCACTGGTAGGTTCTAATTGAATAGGAAAAAATTTTACTGGTCTGATGAGAGTGCGTTCAGGAGATCTGATTTTTATGTAAATGCTTATAAAAATTCAGCAGTGTTGAAGAGTGCAGATGACTAATCTACAGGTGAATCATTCAGTGATTACTATGCTGATGTTGATAACAATTCTATCAATTAACATTTAACAAGCAGAGCTCTCAAAACCAGAAAGTATCAACAGATAGTCAGCTACTGGCAAAGGCAGAAGAAAGCATCATGAAAAGTAAAATTACAGGCTATTTTGAATAGTTCTGTTAACCAGATGAGGTTTCTGAAGCATGAGTTAGTTACTGTCTCCTCCTCTGCTAATCTGCGAAACAGCTCTGCAGTAACATCCCACGGAGATCAGCTTGCTTGTTCAAGACACCTTGAAAACTATACCAGGTAGTCACACAACAGGCTACTGGCTGATAAAAGGAAAATCAGATTGGATAAAATTCAGCAGAACTCATGTCTTCATTAATAGCAACCCACATCCAGTGAGATTCAGGTACTCCTCCTGCCTCTTGCAAGTAGAAATTCAAATGCTTAACACAAATTGTAAGGGTCGTTGGCAAAGCCTTTGGGAAAAAGTGCCCTTTGGGAAAAAGTGCCTTAGTTTAATTTATTTTCCTTTCATTTTTATGTGGAAGACACGTTATTAAAAGTTTTAAATCTGAAAACTAATGACAGCTGCTTATTTAAGTAGTTGAGGCTGCTCGTGGTACACCAGCTGCTGGTGTCTATACAATGTATTTGTACCAGAAGATATCTATATACACTAGCTTTATGTTCACTTAATTTGAGTGTGTTTTCCCCCTCGTAACTGACCCAAGATCAGAACAAATGCTTCCAGGTCAGTAAAACGTTCTCATTTACTAATCTTGCAAAGCACCTCTAATTTAAAACTATTAGACTTAAATCATGCTATTCCCCACCCCATTATCTGCAGATTCAAGAAATCCTGATATTGGAAGTCAATTTTTATATCTGAAATAGTGACCTAAGGGGTTTATGTCACGTTAAAGCACTGTTATTGTTCAAAAACTTGCATCTGCAGTTTCTGAACTATATTGAAATGGAAATATGAAAAAAGAATCAACTCACAGTATCAATTGAAACATGGCAGTTATGTGACGTCAAGCTCAGGTGTGTGTTATGTGAATCAGGAAAGCAACCTACTTAAATCTTCAGACGCTGATTCTTTGCATCCCATTAAGCAAAGATTTCATTCTTACTCACTGATGCTTGCAAGTTTTTTTCTGAGGTCTTCCTTTCCTATCTGATTGACTCTATCATGATCTTGAATCTAATGATCTTATGTCACCTAAACAGGAATAAACAGAGGCCCCGAACTAAAATTACTTTTATTTCCTAAACTCAAATATTTACAAATGGTCAAACATGTCTGTATAGTCAAGGAAAGGAACTTCTAGACAATGCTCACTTCCTGTAAAATGTAGCTGCTTAAGTGATCCTGGCATAAAAAGCACTGGTCTAACAAAAGCAATCAGAATTTCCTCCTGTATTTGGACCCAGTAACTATACAGCTCACTACAAAAGAATTTTTCTGCCACCAAGTAACAGTTCATGTTTTTTCAGGATCCAAAGCAGAACTGCAGGTCTCACTTGCAAATGAAACCACTGGTTTTAGACTCAGTTGTAAGGTAAATCTTCACTTTTTCCTATCTCAGGTTATTACCAAAACAGGAAAACATTTTGCAAACACTCATGCATGTGTAAATATCAAATGTTAAAAGCTCAAGTGACACAATACTTGAATTTCCAAAGACCACATCCCACGGAGAGCTGATGGGCTGTTCTTCTCCTTTTGCTCCACCTTCCTTATCAACACCTTGTATCCCAATGCCTGCTACAGTGGTCACCATCTCTAATTCCAGGTCAATCTACAAGGAGCAAAATTATACACACTGAATGTACAAAATTAACTCAACTGAAGTTACAATTTCAGCTAGATGCCAAAACCAGAGTTTTTGCTCACAAATAAAAAACAAATCCTAACAAATGTAGGAAGATAATGAATTTCACCACAATGCTAGCTGATGGGGGCAGTAAGCAGCAGGAAAACCACATCTGGAATACTCTTCAACAAAAATTAACACTGTTTCGTCAAGGTTTGCCCAGCAGTTGCAGAAGCAAGCACCAAAATTTTCTAAAGAAATACACAGATGATGGATGTGGATGTTTTATTTTAAACTTCTATAGGAATATGACATAAAAATTCAGATACTGTAACAGCATCTCCCATCGCATTTAATTTGTACAAAGGAAATTATTTTTGCAGTTTATGTCATGCCCTAGGGCAAAAAAAAAACCAAACGTGGTTTCATTTCTGCAGCTTAAATCCCTTTATTTTTCTTTTCCTTTTGCTTATTTTCTAATCAACTTCCAATACTGCTCATGCATTTATCATGAAGACCATGTAAAAAGGGCGTCTTCCACACACAGAATCTTCCAGCTTTTGTAGCAGTAAATGCACTTTTTGCAAGACCCGCGGCCTGCACAAGCATTTGAAAACAAGCCTGTTGTATTAAGTCTTGGATACCCTCATGGCACACTTAGATGAAAGAGAACAGCTAATCATCACCAAAAATGCTGAAGTGGTATGATCCAGATCTTCAGATGTTTCTGTGCTGTCTTTGCTACCTGCAACACTTCATATCCTGTGGTCACCAGGCTATAGTGATGAGTGTCTCTAAGATGAGGACCCTGAAGCAAAGTGCTCATTTTTAGTACACAATGTTTCTTTACCAACCAGGAGCCTTGGTCCTTTCCAGAATAAAATCTGGTAGCCAGCAACAATGAATACTGTGCAGGGAGTTTGTGGACTAGTGCTTTGAAGTGAAACACACAATGAACCCACTTAACAGTACAAAGGTACTTCGAACTAAGTAAAGAAGTACCTCCTCTGATCACAAATCATGTTAGTGAGAATCTGAGTACAAGATCTTCTGAGATGCATAAAACACTTTTAATAAGGTAATACTATATTGCTTCAACAAACTTAAATTCTCATTATTTTAAATTTGACCTAGCCAAATGTAAGATCCAATGACTATATAGAGAGAGTAACATTCCTACGTCCTAAAACAAGCTAAACTAAGTGTTTAATAAAAAAAAAATTCCACATGCAGGCAATTCTGGTATTACAGCACTTACCAGTCTGTACTTTAGAGACCAAAACAGCTCACTGAAGTTTAGATACTCACTGAACCATAGTAGTACAATAACTTTAGATTAGAATCAGATACTACTGGAAGCGAAACAAAAACTATTTTGTTGTAGTACTAAGAATAGATGTTTCTCATAACAGGAAAGTAAGAGTCACTAGGAAAAAAAAATCAAATATGCCGCAGCAAGTAATGTATATCATCTTCATTTGAAAGGAAGCACAAAAGCATATGTAGCCTTTAAACAACAAACTGCACAACAGCATTTATTTATAAGATATTGGGCTGAATTTCCTTCCTGGTGTTGAGGGTATTCCAAGAGTAAATAATCAGAGTAAATAATTTGGTGTAAATATTCACCTCTGTAAGTAGAATAAGGTATAAGAGATTGAAGTTTGAACTTCCTTGCAGAAAATTTACCTTTCTAATCAGGTGATTTTCTGTATCAGCTACATAAATATCATTATTTTTAATAGCGATGCCTTGTGGTGAGTTGAAAGCTGCCTCTGAAAATCTTCCATCTCTCCTACCACTGTTTGGACCTATTAATGAAACAAAGAAAAAACTCAAAAGTAATTACAGAAAAAAAAACCATCCAAACAAACAAAACCAAAATTCATACATTTAAACTTGTAAAAAAATTACACATTCTAACAGGCACTTTCACAGCACCTTGTGCATTTCACATTACTCGCCCACTGTGGGAGCGGATCAGTTCAATATCATCTTAGGAACCTGAACATGCACAAGTCCATGGCACCTGATGAAATCCATCCACAGGTCCTGAAGGAGCTGGTGAAAGAAGTTGCTAAGCCACTGTCCATCATATTTGAAAAATCATGGCAGTCAGGTGAAGTTCCTGACGACTGGAAGAAGGGTGATATAACCCCCATTTTCAAGAAGAGGAAGGTGAAACACCCAGGGAACTACAGACCAGTCAGTCTCACCTTTGTGCCTGGCAGGATCATTGAGCAGATTCTCCTGGAAAGCACGCTAAGGCACATGAAAAACAGCGAGGTGGTTGGTGACAGCCAACATGGTTTCGCTAAGGGGAAATCCTGCCTGACCAATTTGGTGGCCTTCTATGATGGGGCTACGGGACTGATGGACAGGGACAGAGCAGTTGACATCATCTACCTGGACTTGTGCAAAGCGTTCGACACTGTCCCACACAACATCCTTGTCTCTAAATTGGAGAGACATCAATTTGATGGATGGACCACTCAGTGGATGAAGAACTGGCTGGATGGCCACACACGAAGAGTTATGGTCAACGGCTCAATGTCCAGTTGGAGACCAGTAACGAGTGGTGTCCCTCAGGGATCGGTGTTGGGACCTGTCTTATTCAACATCTTCGTCGGTGACATGGACAGTGGGACTGACGCACCCTCAGCAAGTTTGCCGAGGACACCAAGCTGTGTGGCTCGGTTGATACGCTGGACGGAAGGGATGCCATCCAGAGGGACCTGGACACACTTGTGAGGTGGCCGATGCCAACCTTATGAAGTTTAACCAAGCCAAGTGCAAGGTCCTATGCCTGGGTCAGGGCAATCCCAGGCACAGCTACACGTTCGGTGGAGAAGAGATTCAGAGCAGCCCTGTGGAGAAGGACTTGGGGGTGGTGGTTGATGAGAAACTGAACATGAGCTGGCTTCAGTGTGCACACACAGCCCAGAAAACTAACCATATCCTGGGCTGCATCAAAAGGAGCGTGACCAGCAGGTCGAAGAAGCCAAAAGAGAAGTCTTAAAAGGCTTTTAAATTGTTCCTGTTCTCTTGTACTAAATGATAATAGCTACAACACAAGACAGAAATAAAAGAATTACACCTTTTTTTTATTCCCAGCTACATCAAATCAAGCCAGCAGGGAAATCTTTAATTTCTCAAACTCAATACACTTTCAGTGGTTTAGATTTGGTGTTACCACAAATGAAACTATTATTTGATTAGCAGCATTTCCTCATTAGTAACAGTTACGAAAAAGATACCATGGAACTGGTTACACAAAAGAACACTAAGAATGATGGAGTGACAAGTGTTCTACACAGAACCATCAAGAAACAGAAAGGAATATGACCTGAATATAACAATATGAAGGTAAGCATTGTATGTCAGTGGAAGTAACATTTAAAGTGCACTAAGAGTATGTGTCAGCAGAAGACGTTCAGGTATGAGTTATGTGTGCATCATGATTTATGATGCAAATATAGTAATTTCAAACTTTGTGCATGCCCACATTTGTTACTGTATTAACAACTTCATTACATTTTCTGCCCACTGAATCATTTAACTGAGTCACTGAAATACACAAACTTTTACAACCTACTGTCAGAAGACAATTTAGACCTCAACACAAAGGACTGAGGTGCTGGTGTGTCAGATTCCAGTAGTTCCCCTTCTAAGTGCCAGGGTGCAAGCCCCCAGGGAATGCCACGTGAAGGGGTTAGGGTACTTTCCTCTAAATTGCTGTCTAATGACTATCCCAGAACACTAAAGAGCAGCTTGTTGCTGGATTCTCTATCTCACATACCAAACAGAAACCAAATTCTCTCACTTTTGTCATAAGAAATGCTGTTGATATTTCCCATAGGAGAAGGGTATTAAGACTACCGCCTTTATGAGGTTAACTTGGGTAACTACTCTGTCTATTCAATGCACTGTTACTTCAAATAGCAAGATTTTCTTCCTTTATTTAAGTAGCAATGCCACTGGTATTTCCATGAGGTTTTTAGGATGCTACCATGGAGCAGGCATTAGTCAATACCAGACCCATGAGGTCCTGATTCTGAGACATAAATGAATCATTGTTGTCAACAATCTGGGGATTCAACCATTTCCTGCATCTGTCAGTTATGCTTGCTCATGAACAGGCTGTCCTGACAGCTACGTACTTGGTGCATTAAGATGTACTTCTACCACTGTAACAGATTCTAAGAAGGAACAAATCTGAATGTTTCATTTCTGAAAGAGTAAAGCATATGAAGAGTGTACAAACGTTCTTGATTTGCACTGTAAAGCAGATAATAATTTTACTTGGTAACAAATGTAGCTAAATTTAAAATAGTTCACTTCCACTATTTTCGTAACTTGGTTGTATGTTACACCTCAGTTTTGGTGACAAGATAGGCCTTTTCACATACTCTAAAGCAACTTCATTTTCAGGTGCCTATGTACTAGTGCAAGGCCACTGTCCTCAGTAATTCTCCCTTCCTCCAAAATCCTATACAGGAATGCTCTTCATTTAAAAAAACCCAACAACCAAACTAAAAACACAGACCAAAAGCTTCCCCACGCACCACCACCATCACATTTTAGCATTCATTTCTTCTATTTCCCTTCCTTGCTGCTGGATGTGGATGTATGTCACTTCAACCTAAACCCCCCTGCAACACTTTCATAAGAATATAAAATGTATTTTTTGTAATTCATACTATACTATATATGTAATTATACCAGTAGGTCCAGCAAACATACTCTACTCCTAAACTAAAATTACTGTGACAAACTTCTATACCCTTACCTCCAATAGTGTGTAGAATTTGTCCATTTTTTTGAGTAACCAATATCCTATGATGTCCAGTGTCTGCTATGACCAGCCTTTCTCCTGAATGATCCACTGTCACTTTGCCAGGAAACAGCAGGGGAGAAGGTGGGAGGGAGTCTCTGTATAGTTTTATTCCAATCTTGTTATCTTTGATTTGTCCTCTTTCCTTGTAGAATTTCAGTGTTATAGAAGTAAATAAAAACAACTTCTCTCTGTGTCCCTCTCCAACAAGCGAAAAGAGCATATTGCCACGAGGCCCCAGAATGACCAGAGTTGGCCAGCAGGACACTTCAAGTTCATGCCACAGTGTTGCATCTGCATCATTTACTACAGGGTGGACAATATTGTATCTCAGAACGGCACTTTTAATGTTATCCAGAACTTTTTCATTTGGGAATTTCGCCGAATGGACTCCAACAATAATAAGACCATCTGAAAGGAAAAATAAAGTCATGCACTGAAACATATTTGAACAAAAAGTAAAACTGAAGCAGTTATCTCACAATGTGACTGATTGCTTTCCAGAATAAAAGGGTTTGAACAAACAAAAAGCAATTGCATCTCAGTAGGACTATAAATAGCTGTGTAGACAAAATACTGAAACTCAGAAATAACATTTCAGTAAAATGACTGAACTTTAGGACCATTACTTCCCCAGCTGGTTGACATTTAATGTCAGAAATTGTTCTTAGTTCCTGAACCTCTACATACTAAGGTAGAAAATACCTTCAAGATAATTACGGGTAAGTTGTAGCAGTTCAACTGATACGTTGGTTTTTTTCAGATGTTTATGACATCTCTTTGCCTTTTGATGCCTATACACAACTATGGTGGTTTAGAAATTGAATTCTTTCCCACAGTTAAGTAGGAATCACAAGTGTAACACTGAACTCTGTAGTCCAGAGTTACTTTGGCGTATCCAACTCAAACAATAACAAAAATGTATAGGCTTCTGAAATCAATGCAGTATTCTATATTTCAAATAGCAGCATTGGCAGCTGTGACAAAATGACAAATAACACTTGGTATAAACCTGAAAGGCTTGAATCCTTTCCCTTAACATACAATTAAAAAAGAAGGAGCAAAAGAGGATTAAATCACTGACTTTTACCCCTCTCCGTAAAATGTTTAACTTCACTTCAATATGTGGATAATAAAGACAATGAAGAGTTTAGATTTTCTGATATCAGGGATTAACTGCACTTGAAATCCTGATATGAAGGTGTTGTCTAAGCATGAAGTAATGTAAGTCTGCTTCTATACACTGCATACATAACAGCAACCTTTTGCTTATTTTCTTAGTTTTATGAAATTTGAACACAGAAATAAAAATCTATGGCTCAGACTTCAGCTGCTTTTCCCTTGTGATGAGAAATAAATCTACTTCCATGTAAACAATTATGTAAGCAGCTCCAAATTTCCCACTCCCCATTCCTACCCAACAGAAAAAAGAATTAAGAGCCTTCTTTCAGTAAAGACACTTTCCAGTACTGTCTAGGAGCTAAAAAAGAGGGAAAAAAACAAAACCAAAACCCACTACATGCTTTTGCAGGGCTTTAAGTTATGTTTTACTAGTGTAATCTCCACCAAACGAAGTAAACTGTGCATATGACTTCAACACCATACTTTGCATCTCTTTGTGCTTAAAGAATACTACTAGCCATAAGCATAAGCATAATCTTGTTATAGTTGAAGTATCATGTCAATTGTACCTGAAGTAAGGAAGGTAACAATAGTAACCATGAAGTTGTAGAAAGCTGCAATACAACAGTTTTAAACCAGAACTGTCAATCTAATGGAAATCCTTAGCCATTAACCTTACTACTTGTCCAAATATCACTCATGTTTCTGAAGAGTGCGAGCATTTTGCAACCACAAAAAACAACTGAGATCTTTATTTCTTTGTGCAAGTAAAAGTTTCAGATTTTCATGTGATCTTTTTTGTTATTTGGAGGAGAGGAGAAAAATTGAATGGGAAGGGAAAATATCCTTAGAGTTGATAGCCAACTTGAGTTATATTTTACCACAGTATAAGAAATTATTTTGACAAAAGTACTTTATTTTTTCCCAAGTCTATAACATAATTTAGCATTTGTAAACACTTTTATCAGAACCATTCAAGTATCTGTGGTGTTTACTTCCTTCCCACAGTCACCAGTGTCTATAGGTGGATTCCTTACAGTACTGTATTTTTTCAGTAGTGGAAGTAATTCTGGAAAGCAAAGAAGACTTGGAGTCCATACAGAGTGGCACAGAGGAAGAACAACCACTATCCAATCTAACCCAATTCTGATGATGCTTATACTCTGAAATATGAGTGTAGATCCTTGAAGAACTTCATAAGGTTCTTAAATCAGATTAATTTGTGCTCATACACATACTCACTGCAATTGAAAATGTTGTATTGTGCTACTACAGACAAAACAGGTTTGGTTGAACAGCTATTACATTTAGGTAAGTAGCATACAATTCAGTTACAAAGGCAGATACGCAATGTGCTTCTCTAAGTTACTTCATGCTTACTCTAATATCGTTATATTTATCCTGAACAGTAGCCACCAGAAACGGCCCCCCTGAGAAGACACTCATCTGGAAAAGACTAGTTTTAAAACAAATGTTTTCTCAGCAAGGTTTTAAGACTTAGGAGTTTCAGTTACCTGAATTTTTAGAAGGCAATTTTTTTCTCATTCAAATATAACCACTTGTTATGACAGGAAAATAGTCTAAACACAACATAAGCTAAATATTTGTAATCACCTTGCTAACACATTTATTTCTTATCTTCTAGCTTCTTACAGTTGCTAGAACAGTAACCCTCTTTCCCAGTTTTTATCTCTTCATTCTTCCAGTTGCAACTGTAGTTACCAAAATCCAGAATTAGTGCTCTCAGAAGAAAAGCCACACAAAAACTAACTTCTTGCAGCTTGCATAATTCAACTTTCTCCTTATCAAAGAAAGTAATTTTATTTATTTAGCATTCTAGCATTTTAATTTTTAATCCACCAGAAGCATGCTTTTTTTCTGCAGTAACTCACCTATCTAATGCATTTTACTTCATTTGGCATCTACTGTTACGTGTCACGCAAGAAGTCACTCTAAAATGGAAATTTACATCACTACTGTTATTTGGCATTTAATACCTAATGAATTAAAGGGCTTCACTATTTGGAAAACTTCAAGCAAATATGTAAAAATGAAATGCTTTTGTAGAACAGACCTCCAAAAGCTCTGCAGTTAAGAGTCAGTGGAGTTTGCTATTGCAAGAACAATGAAACCACCCTCTGATCAGAGATCAGGCCTGAACTAGGGCCCAAAAAGTTACAACTGCAAACAACTGCATCTAAGGACATGCTTTGGAACAGAATGTAGTATATACTTTTATGCTTTTCTCCTGCCTTTACAGTAGAGGTGCAATTTGGTTAGCTGGACATCTTTGTTCTACCCTCAGCTCTGGTTTCGTGTTAGAAATGTAAGAAAGGCAGTTATTTCAGGTCTTAAACAGTTGTGCTCTGATGAGTTTGTTTCCTTCCAGAAAACCTGATTTAATCTCAAGTTGGCTTTTATTCAGTTACAAAGAAGTGGAAAACTATTTTTCTCTTTTAGCCCTTCTCCCCAGCCATAAAACAGTGTTCATGGAGAAGAATATGATCTTCAGTGTGACAACAGAAAAAGGTAAAGTGCTGCACAATATAAGACTTAACTGAATATAACAATTTCACAGATACAGAATTATAAAATCACTATAATTGATATAGTCTTTATCAACACTATAGGCACAGCATGTTGCAGTATCAGATAGCTGAAGTTGTAGTATCGTGAACTGTTGTACTCCAAAGAGCAGGTCAAATATTTTAACTGTAACAGGATCAGCAGCAGCACTTGTATTTGTCCTTCAACAATACCATTAAAACTAGAAAGGCAATTCTACACTGAACATGTGAACAGGACAAACAAGTTAAAACATTCCCTACTGAAGAAAGCTCTTCTGGAAACTGATGGATGCGATGCTGAGATGTAAGAACATGCACACCATTTAAAACACTTTATTCAAAGGATTATAACAGAGCACAACACTGGATTTAAGCCAAGCTATTTCTGAATATTAAAAAGTACTCCCTCTTATAGAAGTCATTTCTGGACTGCTGATAACATGAACTGAATATGCACTGGAGTTTAAAATAACTTCCTGAATGCCACTTGAAACACAGAAATAGCACCACTGAAGATAGCAGCGAGAACATATCTGATAAAGATGCTGGGTGACATTTAATCCTATGGAAAGCAGTCTTCATTTTTAAGCAATCTCCTGAAGTTCCAGACAATAGAACTATGTGCATATGTACAATGACTATATATATATATGTATATAGAATGGTTTAGGATCACCCCAAAAATAGAGCTTCTTGTTTTCAGACTTCTCATGTCTGATGATCACACTGCTGAAATGTCAACATACTCCACATAAGAGGGTATTTGAACAACATTAAAAACAAAGTGATCAGAGTATCAGATATGTCCATACACAATGTCCTATCAAAAAAAGGCATTACATCAGTACTGAGGTTTGTTCTTAGTTATGCAGAAAAACAAAGGCAACATTCCTTCAAATATTCAAACAGGCCAAATGCATTATGAGATCGATGCTTTGTCTGAGTAAGATGCTTGTTTTCATTCTGACTAATATTGTGTGCTAGCTCAGCACCCTCTGCCATTTCTATAGAATGGTAAATGTATATATGAAATGGGTAAATAAATGCTGTGTTTACAGACCTGAAATTCAGTAAAGCTGCAATTTCACTATGTATTTCATTGACTCTCTGCTGCCAAAAGAAATCATGTCGCTCATCTTTTGATGAGACAAAAGCAGGTTTTTTGTTATTCACAAAAAGGTGGTAAGATTTCAGAACTAACCCAACTAAAAGTGAAGGGACTTCTATTAAAGAGCAGAATAAAATAGAACAAAACTCCAGAATACAGCTGAAGACATTTTTAAAACATTTTTTATGTCCAGTATCCTCTCTACATCAGTTTTATTTGTCCAACTTTCATCTTTCTCAAGTTTCTTAAGTCAACAACTCTTCCCTCCTCTTTCTCCTCGTGACTGGTAAATGGTGTTTACCTTTGGTGAAGAAGATGTACATTGATATAAGTCCATCTACTGAAGTATTTTTCTATGGCTTAAAACCCACACAACTCTTACTACCTTGACATATTTATACGTATTACTGTAATGCTAAAATTTACACACTTAGCACAGCAAAGAAAGATTAAATAATCCTGAAATTGCTGACAATCAAAACATGAAAAGAGCAGAAAATAACCAAATGGGAGATCTATACTGAAAAAAACAATGTATCTTTGTTTTAACCCTCAAGCGCCTTAATCTCTTCCTGAATCCAACTATTATCCTCTGTTTCCTAATGGATTAAATTCAAGATTAATGTTCCAAACACCTGCTCTTCTTTCCTTTTACCTCCACCTTCATCCTAAGCATCTTTTTTTCTCACTCTGGTTCCTGTAGGAACAGGATAGCTCAAACAGAAGAAAAATTTATCACCTATGGGCAAAGTACTTTCCTCAAGTAATAACTCCTCTGACAGGAAGTTTAATACAAGTCAAACAGAAAAATGTGCCTCCAAGTGGAGTTTCAGTTCAGTTCAGAGTGCTGCAGCTTCTTCCACACTGGTGAAGAGATGCTGAAATACTTTAAAGAGAAAGCTTGTGGGGACAGGTTGTTAAAATGAGTTATCAACTGATTTAACAGCTCATTCTTAAAAAACAGATTAAGAATATGACAGCTGTATTAACACAGTAACACCGTGATACAAAATGTTTATAATTTAAAGATATTATTCATTATATGATCAATATAATCTTCTGAAATCTCGACCTTCTTCCCAGCACGGCTGGTATCCACAGCAGTCCATTTATAATTTGCTAATCACCTTCTACTTAAAAGTGCCTCCCTCCCAAAAAAATGCCTTGAGTGTTCCTTATTAAAGTTCCTTATATCTGAAACATTATACCTGATCTCCTGTTTCTCCAAAGCAAACAGCTAAGCTTTCCAAAGTGGAAAATTTAGTTCGAGTCTTCTGTCAAGCACTATGTAAACCTACAAGTGAACTCCTTAAAGAACTTGAAACTTCAAAGACATTGTAATTTCTTTTTCTAGTGAAAGAAGGCAGCAATAATAAATGCTGCCAAAATTAAAACCAATCAGAAATGCCAATGGAGAATCAGAAACTTAAACTTTACAAGCTAAGGTTATTTACTGCATATATATGTTATATTTAATACAGTATTTTTAGGGCTGAAAGTAACACTGTTCATCTCACTGTTCAGTCTATTAAAATATCCAAGATAAGCAAGCAGCTGATACATTCTGTGTAAGACCAGAGCTTATCTCTGTCAAGTCATCATGATGACAAGAGACTGCATTCTAAATAGTAATTACCCTATATTTTTATTCACTCAAAGAGAGAGATAAGATTTCATTTCAGATGTGACTTTCAAAAGCTTAATTCCCTCTCCAGAATACAGGACTACTAATAGTACATAACTTGATGCCAATGCAAAAAAACCCCAACCTTCTAAACCAAGCTTACATATTTTGTTATTTCAGTTAGACTGAGAAAAAGCTCCAAGTGTTCTTAACTGCATCCATTCTGCCATCTATATTCTCAGAGTTAGTCCTTAAGTCAAGTGTAGAGGGTTACATACTTGCATTAACTTTGAACCCATATCTTACGTCCCTGCGTAGCTTTTTGCAAATAGCCTTATTTATGAGGATATCAGATTTGGGCTTTGAGCACATATCCTGTTTCTTTAATTATACAGACACAACAGATACCTTATATAACCCCATTTAAAAATGTGATGGGAGTACACACGGTCACCTTTTTTAGGCTACTTAAAAGATTAGAAGACATTTTTAGGCACCCCTGAAACTTTGCCAGCTGTTTAGTAACCAGCAACAAAGTGACTCAGCTACTCCACTGTCAACAGTGCCAGGAAATTCTATTCCAAGCGAGCCAAAGCACTTTTACCTTTATCAGAGAACTGGTGCTCTAATGCATGGAGATCAGGCAGCAGGTGCAAGCAGTTGATGCAGCAATAAGTAAAGAAATCCAACACCACAACTTTTCCACAAAGGTCTTTGTGAAGAGAAATAGGACCTTCAGTGTTTAACCATTGTAGATCTGGAATTCAGAGAACAGTGATAGCCAGTTAGGGGAAGGGTAAGGAAAGGCAGATACTTACAGCTAATATGCACACCACCACACAGCACTCCTGTGTGTTTAAAGAAATAAAAAAGTTCAACATCCCTTTCTACACAGGAAGAAAAGCAAACCACAAGTCCTCTATTTACCCAACTCATCCTTATGTTCCACCATTCTTCAGAGAATCATAGAATGGTTTAGGTTGGAAAGGACCTTAAGATCACCCAGTTCCAAGCCCCTGACATGGGCAGGGACCCCTTCCACTAGAGCAGGTTGCTCCAAACCCCTGTGTCCAACCTGGCCTTGAACACTGCCAGGGATGGGGCAGCCACAGCTTCTCTGGGCACCCTGTGCCAGTGCCTCAGCACCCTCACAGGGAAGAATGAGAAGTTTATGAGATTTAATGTAATACATTAAATGTATTAAATGTATAAACTAACGAAAGTGCAGTGTATATATCTTAATAGGCACCTTTTAACTGAAAGAACATGCAAGCCTCAGAACCATTTTCTTACATTTAGAAATACGATCTATTTTATTCAACCCCTAATAATAACATATGGGTAACAATTAATTATTTAAAACCCACATAAATGGTAGTAAACTAAAGAACTGTTAAACTCGATTTTCCAGCACATTTGTAAAGAACTCTTTTCAGAGATGACTGAAATATTTTTGTGGTTACAGTTTTGATCTTGGTTTTCAAAGTCTGAGGTGACAGGTATAAATTAATCCCTTTGCATGGGAAGACATATAGCCTTTTCAGATATACTTAGCAGTAATCCTGGTCATTTATTTTAACCACTTGATATGAAGCATGAAAGCATTCTTTTCTCACAGGTAACTGCTGTCACTTTGATCGCATAGAAACTGATCTCAACCTAAGAAATAAATATCCTAGAATGCAGTCTGCCATTATTATCACTTAACACTTCTGAAAATAATGGGTAGGAGAAAAACAGATGTGAGGCAAGGCAAAGCTGAACTAAATTTCTGAAAGCCTGTTTTAAAAAAAAAATATGCTGACTAATTTAAAGATCCTCAAAACTTCCACTCTGACAGTTTCTGCACATCCAGTTCTTACTGTTCCAGGAGAGGTTACTGCTGCTGAAGCCAGCAGGCGGCTTGTTTTCAGTTTCACTAAGGGGAGGACTGATCTCTACCCCCATATACTTATAAACAGAAATGGATGCACACACTTTCAGATTTGGTGACTATAATAGTTATCAAATATATGCATTATTTCCATGGTATAATGGCTCTGCTGTTTACATTTTAAACGAGTGGGGTATTTATTTTAAGGCATTGCTCCTCTTTTCACTAGAATTAAAATACCTTTCATAAAATATACTGGAAGTAAAAAGTGTTGACTACCCATGTGAGCTCTTTTAGAGGAGAAAATAAGCTTTGACAGAACACAGAAAGCGAAATAGTGCGAATTACAAAAGTGAAAATTCATCTCAGAGGTCCAAATCTAGAAAGAGCATTCGCTTTGTTCCAATGATTATAAGTCAGAATTTGTCCCCATGATACAAGTTTACCTCCTGAGGTCTCTGTCTTGCAGTTAGATATGAGCAGAGCTGCAGAGAGCCTCACTGAGGTTAAAAGGATCCTGAGCAGGGCTTAAAGGATTTTACAAGACTTAACCTTTGATTTCACAGTTAGCAGAAGAAGAGATATAGAAATGTGTGTGATCTGTGAAAGGGAAATGGGCACACCACTGAAGAAGGATGACATCTCCAGGACGGTTGTGTTTCCAGGGGCACAAAACCTGACAAGCCCAGGTAAGTCATGGGGAGAGAGAGCTGGGAAACATCCCAAGTGGCTGCAGTGAAACCAAGGGAACTCAGGAGAAAGCTGTGACAGTTTTTGTTATGACAAGAGGAGAGAGATACCAACATACTGTACAGAAGGGAAAAGCTTTATTAAAAAGGGAAAGTAAATTAATGAAACTAACAGAGATTTAGAAGAGAGGCTTTAAAGAATAGATTTTTGCAACCAGTAGCAGGGGGAGCACTTATAAGAGGATTCTTTCTGCTCATCCTTTGCTCCTGCTGCTTTCAGGAGTGACATTTCCTGTGCTTAGAAGTGCTTTAAAAAAATAAAGCAGCTAACGGGGCCATAATTACAGGGCCTTCGCAGGCAGCGGGACTTGAAGGAAAACGCCGCACGGTGAGCACTAGAACTCAGCCACCTCTGCCGAGGGGCCCTGCTTCGCGGTGGGTCTGTCCCCCCCACCCACCTCCGCCGAGCTCGGGCACCGTCAGGTCCCCCTCCCGGCTGTCCATCTTCTTCAGGTACTGGTAGACCAAGTTCTCCTTCTCCTGGGAAGTGTCGGCATCGAGCAGGGCGTACTCCAGCTGGGTCTGGGCGGGCAGGAGCCCCGACAGCCCCCCCGCCGCCATGACAGCTCCTGGGCGAGCCCGAGGGCCGGACCG
>NW_009935413.1:0-21401 GCF_000696875.1 Nestor notabilis | reverse complement strand
CTGCCTCAGCTGAAGGGAGGTGTGCGAGCGGGAGCTCCGGGGCTCCGTGTCCGCTTGGCTGCGAGCGCGGGGCTTCTCAGCGGGACTTGTGCGAGGCACGGGGCGTGTGGAGGGATGAACTCTAACGCCGCGGTGCTGGTGCTGGTGCTGGTGCTGGTGCTGGGGACCAGGGGCATCGGGAAGGGGGTCAAGTGCTCATAGCCCGCCCGCCGGCAGCCCGTGTTCTCGGGGTCCTCTGTGAGGGATGTGGGAGTTGTTGCTTGGAGCGGGTTATTCCTAAGGGCTTGAACTGCTGTATTTCATGTTTTATACTTTAATAAAGAGTGGTAAGTCTGTGAACTCCTACGACGGCTGCTTTCTATGAAGAGTGTTGCTGGAGTAGAAGAGTGGGCAAAGGCGAATGAACCTGTTCCTAGATCTGATGACAAGCAGGCTTTTAGTTCTTCTTGTGTATTTCATCTGTCATAAACCAGTGAGAGCTGAGAGCCCCTGGGAACACTGAAAATCAGTCTAGATTTAACCCGTTGCCTCTGCAGTATCTGTTAGCCTGACCAGGGTGACCTTCCGAGGCCATTTAGAGGGAAGAGGAGCAGCAGCACAGCCCTGGTGACAGCTCGGCTGCTGGCTTCAGTAGTATATGTGATAGCCAAAAATCAGCCCATTCCACTGATACCATTGGCACTTGTTTGTGAAGTGTCAGATTTATTTAGAAGTAAACAAACGGTTAGACTCTTTTTTTTTCCTTTTTTTTTTTTTTTTTTTTTCCTTTTACGAGCTTACTGCTTATAAAAGCCTCCTTATTATACAAATTAATGCTACACAATTAGCTTGGAAAGGTTAACATATATTCTGATAACTTCGAAGAACTACAGTCTGGCTTATTTTTATCAAAACAGAGCTCCTCTTTGTGCCTTCCAGGTGCTGGACAGAAGCAAGGCAAAATACACTTGTGGAGCTGAACTTCCACTGCAGTTCTAAAGGTAATTGATTTTGGTATTTGCAGCCCTCCAGGTAAGGTGGATTTGGGTGCCTTGGACACTTGAAGGTTTCTTGATGGTGATATTGACAGTCTTTTCCAACCTAAACCATTCTGTCACATTATTTCATGGTATGAATGCTGTATCAGGGCACCCTAATGCTTCCAAAGAAAGGTATTTACTGCTATGAGGAATTTCCTCTCATCTTCCAGTACCTTCCTGGTAACAAATGTTAAAACACTGGTACAAATTTTATGTGACATAAAATGTGAAACTGCAGTGGATTTTAATGACTGTTTGTTTTAGAGTTGAAAGTACAGAGGAGGGAAAAGGAAGAAACATCTGTCTTGGTTCAGACTTAAAAACGCATTTAGGTAGATTAACCTCTCCAAACAAGGCTGCTTGCTAATATGGGAGTGTGCTGTGTAGCTTTTTTTCCCAGTGACAAGTGTCATTATCTGATCATTTGTGGGGTGTGGAGTAAGAACAGGAAATGCTTATCTTGTATCTGTATAAAATGAAAAGTTGTCTTCTAAGAAGTGTTTGATTTAGCCTTGAAAACTAGGAAGGGAACTGAGTGGGATTAGAGGAACTAACTGGTGACTCAGAGACAGTCTTCTGAGTTGTTGATGCAATAAGAGATAGAAGAGAGTAAGCAGCTTACTGTTCAGTAAGTGGCCCTCAGAACTTACTTGCCTTGTATATCTCCTTAATTTAAAAGTGCTCCAGGGGTTAGAAGATCTTTGAGTGGTTAAGTCAAAGTACTATTGTAAGGCCTTTTCTCATTTGGAATATGTGTAATCTGGAGTTTAAAATAATTTTGCAGCTAAGTGCCTACTGCACTGTGATAGAAACTCTTAAATATGAATTGTCTGTCAGTGGTCAGTAGCCTTAAGTATCTTGTTTGGCTGTACTGTTGTATGTGGAAGGAGGGAAGATGGTTTTCAGTGTGATAGCCAGTGGGTATGGCATGTTGTTCCTGACAAGGCTTACTACCATTGGCATTTGTTACCCTTACTTGTTAATTCATAGTAGGGTCAGCACACTTGCCTTATTTGCCTTTGACTTTGCAGTGGGGATGGTAGCAGTTGTTTTGCTGTCATAATAGCTGGTGCTTTTTAAGAGATGCATGTGTGTCTCTGCAAACATAGGCAGACCTCAGCAGAAGATCTCATGTCTACAGCATGTGTGCGGAAATATGCTATTTTCTCCCAGCAGGAGAGGGAAAGGAATGCTTCTCTCCATTAAACTTCTCCCTGCTTCCCCAGTAGTAATCATGGCGAAGAAATAAATTGTGGTGGGAGGAATGTTTGAAATAACTTTGTGTGCTGTCCTGCAAGGTGAGATCCACCCATTGCTGGAGGGTTTGACTCAGAACCTCGGAAGCCCCATGCTTAGTTTGCAAAGGAAGTGAATAGCTGAGAGCATGAGAAGTTAGACTCTGCAACTTGTGTACACAGATGATAAGGTGACTCTGGTTTTCTAGAAGTATGACAGAAGGGAATCGTAAAGACAAGTATAGAGGTAAAGAAAAAGGTTGCTGTGACCTTTTCTGCAGAATGAAGGATTTTAGAAGGATGGTGTCAGCTGTTAAACTCTGTGGGTGTTACAGTGATAAGGCAGAATTGGTAATTCTTCTTTGACTTGTTCTTTCATGTAATCAGATTGCTCAGGCTTCCTGTGGACTCTCAAGTGTTCACTCTAAAATGTTAATGCTCCTGTATCTTATTGGGAAGATGTTGGAATGTTTTAAGTTACTTTTCCTTCATGGGTAATTCAGATTAATGAATTAAGTGATACTAGATGTTTTCTTGTAACTTTCTTTGAAAGTAACTCTGACAGCTAAAAGTGAATTATGGCAAACAGCTTAAAGTGAATTATGGCAAACTGCTGTAAAGATTAATGACCTGTAAGAATACTCACTTCTTATAATTTGAAATTAACATTCTTAGTTAATGTAATACAGAATAAGTATTAAAATAATCTGCCTCTGGATTTGACACAAGGGTGTCCTAAAGGACGGGGTATCTGTCCTCTTCAAATTGTGTTTCTTTTGATGTGTAGCATTTCCAGCACAATTAATCACTATGTAGCTGCTTTAAAAAGGTAGCTTTGATTTTTCTGAGCTTCCTGCAACTAGTAGATTTTGGCAGAATTGGCACCTGCTGAGTGAGTCCTGTTTCATTATGAGCCACTTGTAAAGGTATCAAAGCATTGCTGGGGAAATGAAGGTCCAAGAATGATGTGAGCAGCTGAGTTGGGAGGACAGTGAGGCTGAATTCTGTTTCCATTTGGTTTCTATGTCTAAAAAACTCTGGATGTCTGAGACTTTAAAGTGGCTTAACTTTTTTTTTTTTTTTTTGAGCTTTGAGCACACACTTACATGTTTGAAGTCTGAGAGTCACCGGTATGTCATGCTTGTGGAATCAAGGGGCTTACTCATGCCTAACTATTCTGTTGAATCTGTAGCTGTTTGAAGAAGTAAACAACAGCTTTGAAAAGAAGCGTAAATCAACAGAGAAGTTGAATGCTGTTCAGAAGGTCTTGACTGGTGTGCCTGTTGTTCAGATAGTCAAAATAGTGGTTTTAAATCTCAATTACAGAAGCCTTATTAGGGGTCTCAGTGGGCTTTTATTCCGTCTGAATAAAAAGCCTTTGCTTTTGCAGCATCTGTGGGACAGTAATAGTTTTGTAATTGCAGCTGTTTAGGTACCACCTCAGTGGTCTGAAAACATCCTGTGGTAGCACATCATGTTTGAGTTTGTTTCATCTATTGAATTCTAGGTTGTGACTATCCCCTGTGAATCCACAAAAGGCTCCTGTTTCTTCTTTTCTTCACATGGTATTACCTGAACATCACTGCCTCGTTTGCTGCTTGCTAGGAGTGAATTCAGTACTAGTGGTACCTGTCCTCAGGAGAAGCTTTTCAGCTGTGGAAAATGATTTCTCATGCTCCTGGTGTTGGAGCCGGTTTGGCTGCCTTTGAGACCTATTTCAAGATATATTTCAACTTCTTGCTGTTATGGCTGTAGTTGTGGTGCTCTGTCTTGGCAGAGGGTTGATCTAGGTTAGGAGTATGATAACTCTCGTTCATTAACAGTAATTCTGTATTTTATATCTAAACTAGTTAGGGTTCTCCAATGGTATAACAACAAGAGCTAATGAACACCATAAATCCCTCCATTGTTTTTGCAGGACTGTAAGGAGTGGGGGTCTTCAGCTGAAATGATGGGAGGTCTGGGAATAACACTATGTTTTGTATTTCGTACTCTAGAGTTAAAAAGTCTTTAATGCAGGGGTGCGCTTTTCCTGTGTGCTCACATGAAGCTTGTCATAACTGATTCTTAAAATCTCTTGAGACTCTGAGTCCTACCCAGATGTCTGTAATAATATTTGTGTGATTTCTGAATGTAAATGTGATTGTGTTTCTTTTCAGCTGCGGAACAACCTGGCTTGAGCAAGACCCACCTTTGAAGGAGGTGGGAGTACCCAGACTTTTCTCTTAAACTGCTTTCTTCCATTGAATTCAAACGCACAAACAAGGTACCTTCTTCTTAATAGAAAAAGCATCTGTGTTCTCCAAGTGCTTCCTGTACTTGTGCTTGTTTTCTAAATATATGTGTGCTGGTATATATATGTGTTTTCTAAATATACCCTTCCTTCCTTTGGGAAGCGGATTAGAATGAGTCGAGTTTGGATTTTGGCGTGTTTGTATATGAAGTGTTAGGAAGCAAGATGAAAGGTCATTTAAGATCTGGATGAAGTGAAACTTGTGGTAATTGTTCCTTTTCTTCTTTACTTGGCATTGTTTACAAGTCTTCTTTATGGTGTTTTTGTCATCCTTTTGAAGGTAGCTGTAGAGGCCACAATAGCAAAAGGGAAGGGCCGTAACCATATGTTCCCACACAGGCTCTGAATAATACGTATGTTAAATATTGCCTTAACACTGAATTATGCCGATGATAATAAGATACAGGACTTCAGCAAAACTGCAGCAAAGATGGAAACTTGCTCTCTTTTTTGTTGCAGCATGGATTTGGCTGGGTTACAGTTTCCTGTGAGAAATAATCCTAAGCTGACTGGAGGAGAAGGGCAGATCAGAGTTTGAACTGTTCCCTGTTTCTTCAGCTTTTGTCAGACTGCTGGTCAGACAGGAGTTCTTGGAGTACAGTCTGAGTGTTATGGATAAGTGGGATGTAAGAAATGCTTTTTTATCAAAGTTTTGGCTAGTCTGCTCTGAACACCAAGTAGTGTTCTACTCCCACCTCCCTGCAGTCAGCCAGAATAGATGATAAAATGGGTGGGAAAGTTGGTTTGGTGGAAGCAGAGGATTCAGTGCTTCAGGCCATATTGTAAAATGACCTTAAAATGGCAACAGTTAGACATTCATCTTGGACTTGATGTGTTCCTAGGCCATTTCCCTGCAAAGCAGCTCATCCAGTCTCTGAGCTTTCTGTCAGGGTGAGCTTCCTCAGAGCCCACAGTGTCCTTGTCACCAAAGATAGTCCTGCAGTATGCAAAAGCACCTCAGTGTTGCCGGGATGGTTGAAGCACACTCTCAGTGTCATCAGAACCTCTTTGGGGTATGGTCACAGATGGTCACAGAAACAAGCATTTATTTGAAAGCTTCAAAAACCTCTAAAGCGTTTGGCTGGGTTAAAGGCATTTTCTTGTCATACCAGCTCTAACTTAAGTTTGTTATAACACAGTAAATAACAAGAATAAAGTTGTGATACCTTTAAAGGAAAAGCTGTGTTGATGAAAGTGAGCTACACGATAATGTGAAGTAGCAGACCAGAAGGGTAATAAGAATCTAACATAGCAAACATTTCATGCCTGTCTGGTAACAAATTTGGTCAAGACTAGTTTCAAAACATCAGCTTTTCAGTGACTTGGTTTCTGTATACATGACCAGTGAACTTCCTGATTTCAGGGAAGCAGTTCTCTGTAATTTAGGAATTGAGTCAGACTAAAGGGAATTGAAATAATGCCGTGAGTTACTAAACACCAGATGGTAAATATCATAGCCAAGTGGTAGAGTGCAGGGGAGGGTTGTGAAGAAATATGTCAGCTGTGCTAAGATGCAGGATTCATCTCCTGTCTTTTTGCTAAGTTTTAGTCTGTTACAAGCTCTGAAACCATGTAATAGTTGAAATGGAATAGAACCTGTCTACATATGACTTGTTGACTTGCAGAAGGTCAGGTCATTAAAATGACTTGTTTGACACCTTCTGGAAATCAAGCACCACTTTCAAGCAGACCAGCTCTACCTCTGAGCAGCTTCATATGCGTCATTTCAATCCCAATTCTGAATAACTTCTAAAGCAGGCTGAATTGAAATCAGGGAGAGCTGGAACTTGCTGTCAAAGGCAAGCCTTTTCTTTATGTTAAAATTCAAAACTGTATGTATGTCAGTTTGAGTTAAAAAGAAGCTGTTGCTTCAGAAGCTGGTAAAATGTATGCTTTCATATTTCTTACTGTATTTAAGAACTCACATATGTCATCCATCATGATGATTTCTTAACACATTCTGCTTAAGACTTGAAAATGAGGATTTACTATTGTCTTGAGGCTTTAAGTGAACATGTTTAAGTATTTCAGTTAAAGGGCTTCAAAAAAGCACTTGTCTTAAATTTTTAGTTCTAAGTGACAGTCATAATAGCCTTTACTGAGAAATACTGGCAAGGAAAATACAATGAAGCAAAGAAAGAATATTTCATATATTGGTAGGCTGTTGTGTAACATTTTCTGTTTCTGAACTTTTCCTGTGTGTTAAGAGTGCTTTAGAAACAGCGGAAGGCAGAAAAACTTCTGTTTACAAAGGCTCTCTGTTAGAGGGGAATTGCTGGAATACTTTTTGTCGTCGTTTTTAGGGCTTGCCCTTATTTCATTACCAGTGTTCATAATGACACTATTTCTAGGTTTTTTTCTGTAGTACAGGATCTTTAATTGCAAGTTTTCTTAGAAATCCTGGCTGTAAAATGTCTCAGCAGTGCTTTGCTACTGCCTTAAAGACTGTGAGCCATGATTTTTAACTGTTAAGGCTGTGACTGGTGTTTTGAAGTGCTTATGTGACTATGGGGTGGAATTGTTTAGCCTTTTTGGAGATAGGTTAGCTGTATGAAGCAACTTCAAGCAGAGAAAGTGTATGGCAATGTTATTATTTAGGCCTTCCATATGAATATGTGGGTGTTCTTTCTTTTCCTGCCCTATTATCTTGCATCAGTGAATTGTTATCTCTGACTTAGCTCTTGTAATATCTGCAGCTAGTGGTGCAGGAAAAAAATACCTAAATGCTATAACCACTGCTTGTTTTGGAGCATAAGTTATCTACTTATCTGTGGTTTAGAAAGGCACATCATGTTTATATGAGAGAGTTTTTTCTGGCCTTTTGGCTGCATAAACTGACCTAGATTACTCCTTTGACCTGTTTGCTCCTGTGGTTGCTTTATTTCACCAGGTTGTTTGAAACTTCCCCACACCTTCCTCCTGTTTTGGAAGTTCATTTTCTTAAGCTATCTTAAAAAACCCCATCTACTTGTAAACCAGTAGAATAACTCTAAGAATAACAGCCTTGTGAGGGCTGTAAATCTTGTCTTACAGCAGGGCACGTGTTATGTTGTGGGTAGCTGATGGTGGTTGTTGACAAAGTTATTCCCATGCTTTGCCTTACTGTGCTATGAGAGGAGGATTCAGTGTAGTTATTTTGTCTATTTTTACATTTGTTTATCAAACTTCCCCTGAGCTGTTAATTAGAGCCTAAATTGTCTTTTTTTCCTCTGGTATGGCAGCCTGTGATGAAGACAAATAGAGAAACTTTTGGATAGCTTAAGAACATAAATAGAGAAGAGCATGTTCATTTTCTCCTGGAGTAATTGTGTGTTAAAGGCACCTTTATGTTCTGCCACACAGCAATGGTCAGCAGTCAGCCTCTCCCCATAGCAGACAGTGGGAAAAGGAAAAAGAAAAAAAGAACCAGAGCTACAGATCACGTCCCTGGGAAGTTTGAAGGTTGGTGACAACTTCTAAGCTTTTAATTTTAATGGTCTGTTTTCCCTCTGCTGTTCACAGTTTTCTTTGCTAAACATTGCTTTTTGGTAAATATTATAAGTTGACATTTGTGTTTTTCTTTATCCCCCATGTTTTGGTCTTCATTCTGTGAAGCATTGTAGGTAAAACACAGTTCAGTGTGGTAAAACTTCTTAGCGTGCAAGAAGCATTGTACATTGCAAATCAAGGTGGTAGCAGTCTTTTAGGTTTAAGCCCTTGAATTTGAATACTTAGTAGGCATTTTCTGATCAAGGAGTGAAATATTTTCAACCTGAAAAAACTGGGTCTGAGTTTTACGTAAACAGAGGGAAGGTGGATGAGGTCCTAGCAATTGCTGAGGTTCAAAATATTTCTTGTATGAACAGATTTGTAATTTTGATGCTGGAATGAAGTCTCCTTTAAATCTTTCTGGAATTTGAAGGCGGTGGGGGAGGGGGGGGGTGAAGTGAAAAATGAGGCATAATTAAGGCTGGCACATCTACTTTAATACTGTATAAATCTATTTTCTGTCTTCATTACCAAGGCAATTTTTTCAGTTGCTGTCATATGAGGGGTGCTCATCAGATAAATAGCTTGTCTTGGTGTTACTCAGTGAAATGCTGTGGCTAATGTGTCCTTTCTGTTGGATTTCTTTGGCAGACTTGTACAAGCTGACTGCTGAGCTGCTTGGTGAGGGAGCATATGCCAAAGTTCAGGGTGCTGTCAGCCTCCAAACAGGGAAAGAATATGCAGTGAAAGTAAGTATGGAATAAAAGCAGCATCACTTCTGTGGGTAATATATCTTCTTCCTCCTAGTATCTCAGTGAAAACCTGTAATAGAGTGGGTAATAGCAAAACTTTTTAGAACATTTTGATGCTTTCAATGAGCCCGCTTTATAACATTGAGATTCTGTCATCTTAAGTATGGTGCCTCCAGAGTGAGCTGGTAATACCAGCCACAGACTGAATTCACAAACAGCAAATGACTGTGTGATGGTTGGATCTCAGGACAAGTTTTCCTCTCATGTCCTGATTTGACTGTAGTCCAACCAGTTTTTCTCTCTATGAAAGATGGGGGAGAGCCATTATCTAGCATGGCCTACCAAATAATGCAAGCTTTTGAGAATGCTGCTCTGAATTCGGAGAGCATCAGTTACTGCCATTAGTTAATATAAAGCTGTCTCATTATTTTTTTGATAGAGGTGAATCTTCATTAATACCACTTTATTAAGTGTTAGTGCTCATCTACAGATTGGTGGTTGTTCTAAGTCCCCCATTTAATAACAAACACATATAGGAAAGCTTTATGCTTGATTCTTTTCCAGAACCATGGGCACAAATTTTAAGCCCCATTAAAAATCCAGTCCTGTGGATGCTATGATTTTGTGTGTACTTTGTAGAATTGTTGAAGTTGGAATAAATAAACAAACCACTACGTTATGAATTAGACAGAATCAGGTACCAAGTCATCTGTAGTACTGGTGAATGGTTGCCTCTTCCATACCGCAAAACTCTGGATATAAAGATGAGAAACCAGTACTGGGTACAGATGGTGCTAGTATTTGTGGTAATGTCATGAGCTTTCAGGTCACGTAGCTATTGTTCAGCCTCTCTGAAAAGCCCTTGTAGTCTTTCAACCTGAGGAGTGTGTGAAGGAAGGTGACTTCTGATGGCTGTACAGAAGGGCTCTGAGATTGAATGTATGTTTTCTTCAGCACATTAGGTCCTACTGTTGGGTCTCCACTCTGAACCAAACTCATTTTGTGGTGAATTTAGTACTTCTTACTTAAGTGCCTATAATGACAAATCTCTTCTTTTTGACAGTTCAGTGTCTGATATGACTTAAATCTGTTTCTGTTAGAACTCTAAAGGATATTCTTTTCTGCACATTGCAGATTTAAAGTGATGCAAGAGAAAACTTGTAACTGGTCAGTGGCTGTGTAACATGTGAATTTAGTTCCTTACTTCTCTTCCTGTCTTCATTTCTCTCATCCCTTGAATGCCTTCCAGAGCTCTGCTGACACTGTAAATAAATGACAGATGAGAAATAAAACGAAGGTGGAGTGTTTTTTCTCTGGTGGGCATGCCTGAGATTCAAGCCTTGCATCAGTTGTCTAATTCCACAGCCACGTGCAGAGTTTCTGCAGTGAATTTTCAATTCTGAGCTCTAACTCTTTCCACAGATCATTGAAAAAGATGCTGGGCATAGTCGGAGTCGGGTCTTCCGTGAAATAGAAACGCTGTACCAGTGCCAGGGGAACAAGTAAGTATAGAGCCTTGTGTGGTTTTTTATGTTTGAAGTTTCTTGAATATTTTTGCAAACTTTTAAGCCTCTTATGCATGACTGGGGTAGTTGCTTTGCAGTAGTCTCCTCAAAACCAGTTGAAATCTAGGCTTGACCTGTTCAAAATAAGAATTTCCCCTTCACTTACCTGTGAAATTTAGGGAAATATTTATAAATTAGAAGTCACATAAATCAGACAGCAACCAGGTCAGTGCAGCCTGAATGTGCTTCAGTGATGCATGGCTTTTGGCCAAATGAGGAATTAACATTTTGATGCTCTCCCCAGGTCAGTAAAAGCTGACCTGATACCAGCTGCTGTTGAAAGGAACAGTCTTGCCATTCATTTCCCTAATGTGTGGTTTGCCTCTTTGTGTCAGCCTTCCTGCTTTTGCGCTGGAACTCTTAGATCAGCCAAAAGCTAATTTAGCTTTCATTTGGATGTGTGCTGACTTTACATAGCCACAGGATGAAGCAACTTTAAATCTGGCACAGAGGAGGGAAAGGCTGCACAGCCAGTGGCAGCCCTGGCTCTGTGATGAGTTTCAGCCAATTCTGAAACTACTCCTTTAGATGTCTCTGTTAATCTAGAATGTGTACAGCAGCTGTTATCTGTACTCAGTTGTGCAGTTTATATTGAGCCTTTTTTAGACGAATTTTAGTACAACACCCGAAGATAATTTAAAACCAAACTCATGGGCTTAAGTTGTGGTATAGAGAAGCAGATTATATCTTTGTCCTGTTTGTGGTTAAGAGCATGTGGTCACCCACTTACATAACTGATGGAAAAGCTCTAGCTTTTATGACTACATACAGAATTTGGATTGTGTGTGTGCTATAAGTATAGAAGAATCTTTCTTACACTTTTGTCGTTCTCAAAGCAACATGGGGTGTTTCTGTTATGCTGCAAAGGCTGTACACTAGCTAAACAGGAGTGAGTTAGCCTACAAATCATAACTACAGTGCTGGATTTAATATCATGCTGACAGATGCCTGTCTCCTTTGAGCCCTGTGTGTTTTGCCTTGTGATTTCCAGAGAAAAGGAGTGCCAGTTTAATTATTTTTATGTTCTTGCCTTCAGCACAAATGCAATATTCTAAATTATTAAATACAACCTATTGCGAGTTATTTTCCTGTCAATTGAGCAGTAGCAGAACTCTCTCACAACCATGATTTTGGTGTTTGGCCTTCTTCCCCTGCTTCAGTTTCAGTGTGAGTCGGAAATGTGGTTTTAAAGCCATAGGCAACTTGTTTAATTTGAACTTTTACTTTTGGTTACTTCTGGCACTTCCTAATTATGCATGCTGAAACTATTGCTCTGTTTACAGTCTGTACCTGTTTCTTCCATTTCCCTTCTGTGTTTTTTTTGTCTTTTAAAGGAACATTTTGGAGTTAATAGAATTTTTTGAAGATGACACAAGATACTACCTTGTCTTCGAGAAGCTGCGAGGAGGTACTGTGCAGTAACTGTGCTTTTTTTCATTGAATTGTCTCAATCCTGTTTGTCTCAGTGTTTTAAAGTAGAAAATGAAGAGCTTGTTTTCAATGCCTCAGAATATTAAGACAAAGAGGAAGTAGAGGAATTAATATACAAAGCTTGAAGTGGGGTTATTCTTGGATATTGATGGTCATACATTTACAATCCCTTTCTGCAAGTAAGCAATGGAAATGTCAGCTCTGCTGAAGTGGAAGCTTTGGAATATAGTTAGCAGGTCACTGTACCTTCAGGCAAGGGGAGACATGCAGTATGTCAGTTATTATGCATGATCTTAGTCCAGCATCTATATACTTGGTAGTATCTTCTCTTGAAACAGGATTGGCTTTGTTTCTTGAAATTCACAGAGCACTGTTTTGAACAACATCTGGCTTCTGCCTTGTGTTGCTGTAATTGTAAAGCAGTCTGCTTGTTGCTATTTGAGGGCCAGTTAAGTCAGCATGTGTGGTCACTGGTCTCCAGCATTCAACACCTGGGGAACAAGAAGCATGAAGTACTTTGTGGACTTGCTGACATTTGTCTGTATTGAGCATAATTACAATACCCATTAATTGCATGGCTATGCAAAATCATGAGTTAAAAGTGTGGCTCACCTTTCAAAAAAACCCTGAGTTTCTGAAGGAATATATTCTGTCCATGGAACGTGATCTATTGTCACTGGTCAAGAAGGTTTTCAGTGGCAAACCATATGTGCAGGAAATGTAAATTCTTTCACTATAGATGCAGAACTTTTTAAAAAGAGAAGGACATGGTTTTCTTGAGTAAAAGCTTTTGTTTATCTTCCCTTAAATTTACTGCATCATTTCACTGTGGTTTTCTCTAACACTATTCCTCTTAATGCACAGACTTCTCTGACAAATTAGCTATAGCAGGGCTTGGTTGGGATGAATCTGCATTTGTCTATGTTCCTATCTCCACATTCATCTGTTAGTTAACCCTCCTCTTTGACTGTGAGACTGTAGTTACCAGTGTACCTGCACTGCTGCTGAAAGGATAATAACACTATGCCTTCTTCCCTCTCATAGCTACTGGTTTTACAGTGGTCAACTAGGGCCAAGGCTAGTTTTCTTTCTGAAAAGTTTCAGTATTTTAAGTGTGAGGTAAGTGGGTTTGAAGAAAGAGGTAATGGGAATCAGGGGTCAGACCAGCTTCTGATACACTACAGATTTGGATGTAGGCAGCCTGGCAGGCAAGAATGAGGACATTGATCTTCAATGGAAGCCTTTAGAAACTCCAATCTCAGTGACCAATGTTTGTTACAATGCTGGGACATAACCTGGGCTTTCCATTTTCAGCTTTGCCTTCATGTAGATGGGTAACTGAAGGAGCTGTGCCCCTGTTCTAGCTGTGTTCAGTTCATCATGATATGCAGAAGCCCTTTAACATCCTTGCCTGACAGCATTTTATAATTGAAAGCATTAAAATCTATCTTATTATACTGAACTTGCATGATAAAAGAATCCTTTTCTCCCTTTTTTTCCCTCTCTGAAATGCATTTTGGGAGATGCTACATGATGCTTTCTCTACGATGAATACTGAAGTGATGGTAACAACTGTGGCAGGAGTGCCCTGCTCTTTGTGGGATTCTTCTGTGGGTTGAATATAAAGTCTGTAGAGTATGTTTGCATTGTTACTGATATAATTTTTATCTGAGAGAGTTTGGAACTTTAGCTCTATTAAGAAGGGCAATCTGAAATAAACCTTCTGAGTGAAATAAGCACTTCAGGTGGCTCAGTATTGTTTCCTGCAAAGCCTAGGGCCTTTCCCACAGCAATATAGAAACATTCAAGAACTGTTATTATTTTCTGAAGGTGTAAAGAACAACTATACCAGGAAAACCCTTTGAACTTTGTGCCCTTAATAAATCTATAGTAAACTAGACAGTATTATCTGGCAAGGGAAACCTGTATTTGAATGTGATAACCTGGTCCAAAGTGGCCTTCCTCCGCCCACCTAACATAGCATATCTCTGCATAGCCAAAGAAACTTTTGTCATATCAAAGCATATCTGAAGAGTCTTTTGTCCATCTTTCTTCTTTTTGACTCTTTGCTGTTTCCTCTCTGAATCCTTAGCGTGGAGGAGTGACAGCAGCATTGATGGCTTAAGAAAAGGAATTACCGCAATAGAGAATGAGACGTTTCCTTCCACGTCTAGAGCTGAAGAATAAAAATGAAATCACCCGAGATATGTTTACTGTGTTGGGGACTAATAACAGATGGCAGTTACTTCATGAATTTCTCAGCTTGATTGCTTTTATAAATATACCTCTCTGAGTAAGAAAATGGAAGGCTGTAGTAAAACTGTTCAGTGGGCCTGGATCTCTGTGGACTACATTAAAAATGTCTTAAAAAAGCCCAGTTAAATCTTTTGAGAAGATTGATGGAATTCAGTTGAAGATAAGGAATCGAACCTCCCTTTATCCTTTGTTAAAGGGGATACCAGTGGAGCTCTGCCTGCAAGCTACTAGTCCTTCAGTATGTTCATATTTGAGAGGTCTTTAGTCAGATTTCATGTCCCAGGGAAATTTTGCATTAAGTCAGTGTCCAAACCTTAGTTTGATGTCAGTGGGAATTTTAATGTGTATTTAAAGGTAGAATGTCCTTTCATTGTGATGGCCTTGAGACAAAATCCGTATACACAGGGCTTCAGTTGTCACAGTACACAAAATGAAGAGCATGGTCACTTGTGGCATGGGGTTTGGCTGAAGTGCTATGTACATCCTTAGCTGGTTTGTTACCAGTAGTCTTAGCAAGTCTCTACTGCCTACAGTGTGTGGAAAACAGACCAGTCTTGCTGGGGCAGTAAAAAGTGATTGCCTCTCACGCTGTGCTTAAACTAGAGGGCTGCAGTGTTTGAAAATTATGTCTTAGCACGCTCAAGTATTGAAGCCGCTCAGTTGTACCTTTCTCTTAGTCATTTTGCTGTTTGGTCTACGGAAGTTGCCTGCTGTGAAAGGCTGTTATAAAATATGAGAAATGAGGTTATGGATTCATGATACTTGGTACTAGTTCATCATTATTTTCTGAGGGTCTTTTCATATAAAAACATGGGATTGTGACATTTCAGTTTCTGCCACATAAACATACTAGGACAGAGTGTTTGTTGCAAATAACTTCTCTAAATTACTTCTGGCCTTGCTCATGCTGAGATCTGTTCTCCCTTTATGTCAGATTAGTAGTGGCTGTTGCATTTTTATCCTTGTACCTGACAAAGCCTTTTCTCAGCCGAGACAGCATTCATGCTAAGGTTTTTCCTTTCACCTTGTACTCTGGCAGGTTCAATTCTGGCCCATATACAAAAGCGGAAGCATTTCAATGAACGAGAAGCTAGCAAGGTGGTGAGAGATATTGCTTCTGCTCTGGATTTTCTTCATACAAAAGGTAAGAGAAAGCTGCCTCCATCTTTACTAGTTGATATTGTACATTTAGGTTATGGAACACATTTTATCTCTAAGTAGTCAGCCTTGATTAGCATTTCTATTTACAGCAATGCCAGATGACTTATGCTGTTTTCCTCTCTTGTGCTGTTTTCCTCTCTAGTACTGTTTTCATTATGTGTTAGTTTAAGTCATCAGCTGCATTAAGATGGTATAGACTTTCGAAGAAGAAAGGTTAAACTGGCATCCAGGGAGAATTAATATTAGGGTTGAATCTGTTTGCTTGTTCTTGTTACCTAAGCTACCATACAAAGGTTACTCGAAAGGGAGCTAAATACTCTTTTTAATGTCCTTCTCAGTCACGTCTACCGAGATGTTTATCTGTATTTACCCAGAATTTCTGCTGGTTACAAGATGTCTTTGTCTGTAGTAGCTTTTGGTGTCCACGTTTGGACTCCCACTGTTGGGTTGGGAAACCTGCAAGTGAACCATAGTCCTTGTTTGAAGATGCCCTCATTTCATTTGGGACTTGCTGAGATTTAAAAGCAGTTCTGTTTGTAGAGAGTTCTATGTTAAAATGTTTTCCTCCTGCTTTTTCTACTTGAGAGTACTTTTGTTTCATTTCAAAATTTCTGTGTGCATTATGGTCACCCCAGAGTATATATTCATGTTGAATATGATCCCTGTAAAATCTTTCCTATGTCATAACTATCTGGTCTTGAATAGATTAATCAGCTCCAGTTAATGTGACAGTGACTACCTCTGAATAGAATGACATTTAATTGGAGGCTATTTTTATTGGTTATTTATTTTGATTAATTTTTCACTCCATTTATTTTGGCATTCTGATTAGCCAGGTAGATCTCAGCAGATCTGCGTTTGATATCTGAGTTGTTTAGTACTGGCCCCAGTTCAATAAATGTTTAACTGTAGGCTTTACTTATGTCACAGGATGGCTTACATGCTTGCATTGGAATCACAGCATTGGTACCTCTATAGGTTGAACCCATTAAAAAGTGTAGCAATGCATAGGGAATAAAGTGGTAAACCTGTGGAATATGGATCAAGTCACATGTTGTGACCATGTTAGAAGTTGATTTGGATGTGGAAACAAACTTAGTTGGGATTAAGATTTTTTTTTTGTAAGCTTCATAGCCTGTCTGTGCGATAACTCAAACCTGTAGAGAATGTATGCTTTGAATACCTGAATTTAGAAGATTTTGACTTTGAGATACGAGGCAAATGAGGAACAGAAAGCTTAGGCTGAACATGTAGAGAAATACTTATTTGATGTGTTAATACTCTAGTAGGTTGCTTAACAGCCAAAAGTCTAGGAACACTATTCAAGGGAGTTTAACATTGACTTGGTTAATATCTTCCTGTAGTTCTCTCTCAGCTTTTATTTTTAATTCCCCTTTTCCCAAACAAGAGCAGAGTGAGTCATTAAAATGGCTTTAGAGCAGCAATCCACTTTCTTGTTGTTTGCTGTGAATTGATTCAGTGGGGCCATGGCTTGCAGAATCGGTTACAACATCCCCTTCCATTTTATTGTTCTCTTTATGGTTCTTCCGTGTGACATTAAAATAATTAGTAAGTAGCATACAGAACACTAAAGTAAACAGGAAATTAAAGCAGTTTTATTGCACAGCTTAATAGTGAAATGCTGTAGCTAGATGCTTAAGAAAAAAAATTGAATGAGGACAACTAATTCTTTTGCCAAGAGTAGTTTAAAACTCAGCTGGATGATAATACTGCCTTACACCCACTTGGGATATCTGTGCTTTATTGCTGATAATCCACTGGAGGAGTGTTTGAAGGCAGTTGTCTTCTTCACTCAGTGCTGTGTGCAACTGCAAAATAGAATGTTATACAATCAGACATTTGAATTTAAACAGTAATACAAAAAACTGCTGTTGGGTTTCACATGGCAAACCAAGCCAACTGCTGGGAGTTTCGTCAGCCTTGCTGTAAATGTAAGCACAGGCCATCTTGATGGATTCATTATGCCATCTTCCATGCGCAAGCAGTGTAAACTGCATCATTATGGAAGCTCTGATTTCTTCAGATTGATGCTATGCTCTGCTGTTAATGTTGTATTTTAAATCACGTGCTGAAGAAAAGACATTAGAAACTTCCGTACCTAGGATTTGGTGGGGTATTTTCTTTTTCATACTCTGAAGTAGTATCATAGAATCATAGAATGGTTTGGGTTGGAAAGGGCCTTAAGATCATCTAGTTCCAACCCCCCTGCCATGAGCAGGGACACCACACACTAAACTATGTTGCCCAAGGCTCTGTCCAGCCTGGCCTTGAACACCTCCAGGGTTGGAGCATTCACAACTTCCTTGGGGAACCCATTCCAGTGCCTCAGCACCCTCACTGTGAAGAACTTCTTCCTTATATCTAACCTAAAGTTCCCCTGTTTAAGTTTAAACCCATTATCCCTTGTCCTACCACTAGAGTCCCTAATGAAGAGTCCCTCCCCAGCATCCTTATAGGCCCCCTTCAGATGGTGGAAGGCTGCTATAAGGTCTCCACACAGCCTTCTCTTCTCCAGGCTGAACAGCCCCAACTTTCTCAGCCTGTCTTCATACGGGAGGTGCTCCAGTCCTCTTATCATCCTCGTGGCCCTCCTCTGGACTTGCTCCAACAGCTCCATGTCCTTTTTATGTTGAGGACACCAGAACTGGACACAATACTCCAAGTGAGGTCTCAAGTGTGCTTGGAGTGTAATTTTTTAAGCAAGGCTAGAATGCAGTGAAGTTACAGCCAAGATGCTCATTCAGTTTGATTTCTTTGCTTCCAATTTTCTGCCTTCCCATTAAGTTTGATCAAAAATCTAGAACTTCTGGAAATTGGGTGTTTAGGCATTTGAAGAAGTGCTTTGACAATGCAGAACCACCTTTGCATGTGAATTGCACAGATTTGTGCTTCCCTGTTGGATTTGCCTGTTCTGATAGCAGTTGAATGAAAGAAAAAGCCCTTTGGTTGTTCTTCTTTAGCTTTTTTCCTGCGTCTCCAACTAAACCCTCTAAACTTTCCTTTGCTTCAAAAGTGAGTATGTACGTCCTTGTTAAAGGGAGGATATTTTCAGCTGGGAATTCAGAGGTCTTATTGGGGAGAGTGTCTCAAATATTGTCTGTGCTAGCAGGACTTCAGCAAAACACCAGTTGATCCATTTGGAAAGAAGGACCTTACTGTAGAAGGCACAAAAGTATTTTGAATTAACTGTGTACACAAGTAAACTTTCCTACAGGTCAATCATCTTAGTAAGCTGCTTTTAATTAACATAAGTAAGTAGGGCTAAGCCAAAATGTTCCAGTATTAGCAATTTCAGTTATTTGCTTGGCTGACTCTCCTGTCCATTTAAGGATGATAAAGGTACAGTGACTTTTAACAAATACACTTTGCAATTAAATTATTTGCAGTATCATTAAGGGGGTGTGTGTGTATGTAGCAAACTCAGGCCTAGAATATTTCTCAGGACTCCTAATAAAGAGAAACAATGAGAAATGAAACAGGAGAGTATCTTCTCTAACAAACATTTGTATTCTTGTCTAGGTATTGCTCACAGGGACCTGAAGCCTGAAAACATCCTGTGTGAATCTCCAGAAAAGGTGCTGCTCTGCTTTCTTAACCTTCTGAAGTGTATTTTTTAGCTTGGTTTCCAGAAACAGACTCTATTTCTTCTTCTCTTCTTGAAACTCTTTGAACCTATTAGTGAACTTCAGCTAAATGTAACAGAACTGAAGCCTGAAAGAGACTGAATTCTTCTTTGAGCTGCAAAAATGTGAGCATCTGGCTAGGAGATAAGCCAACTGTTCTTAGAGAGGGCATGGTAATTACAGCTTAACACCTCATCTGTTCTGAGGCAGTAGTACCCAGATGGACAAGCAACATTTACAGAGCAGCTGGTCATGTTATGTGTGCCTTAACTGCCCCAATGTGTACTGGCACTTGCCTGGCCACATAAAAACCCATGCAACAGGGTCACATGCTGGTGATGTGGGAGCAACTGGGGCAGAGGGGGCAAAGGCAAGGAACGGAATATAACTGTAAGAGATAGTTTCACTAGTGCTGCTGGTAGAATAACTTGTGCTCTGTCCTGGGGTTTTCCACATAGTGCTGTGTTCATATATATTGCATTAATCCCAGTCTTCTGGATCTCTTACTGTTTTGTCCTTATTTTTAGGTATCCCCAGTAAAAATATGTGACTTTGATCTTGGTAGTGGGGTGAAGCTGAACAGTGCATGTACTCCAATAACTACTCCTGAATTGACAACACCGGTAAGAGACCTACTGTGGCTTCATGCTTTTTCTCATCTACCATAGAACAAAGCTGCTTCTCCCCAGAGGAGAGCTTCCAAAGGGCTTACTGCCAACTACATCCAGTGGTGGTTAGTTTGTTTAAAGTGATAAATAGTGTCTTGATTTCCCAGTCATAGAAGAAGTAAACAAAAGCACATGAGCTCACCGTGTTAATTCTCCTGTTGACTAGAAAGTAACACATTGATCCTGTTCATCTCTTACTCCACTAAATGAGGAAGGTTTAGTGGAGGTTTTTTGTGTGCTTATGGACTGAGTTTGAACCTTAGTTTTGTGTTCATTTCCTTATGTTTGGTTTCTGTAGCTAAGACCTATGAGCTAAGAGGAATGCAAGCTCTGTAATGAGGGTTTATAATACGCATTAGTTTGAAAAACTGCAGTGCTATGCTTTTGGCATTACTGTGAAAGAAAAATCTGTCAGTTTTGCAAGCGTATGTTGCAGAAATCACCTCCCTTGTTTACTTTCTGAAAAGCCTGATAACTAATGGGTAAGATAAGCTGAAATACTTAAATTAATATTTGGACCCTGTATAAATGATCATAGATTCATATTGAATGATCAGCTTACAATTCTGCTAAAGAACAGTAGGAACTATTACGTCTCTATAAGGTCTCTGTAGTCCTTACACCTGAAATGTGTTAATTTTTTCCTGAGCTGTATGCTCACAAAATGTTTCAAAGCTCTTGGCAATTCCATTTAACCTTTGAGGGATGCAGGGAGCAGTTGTAATTTGGTTTAACAAAATGAGACTTGCAGTGAAAGCCAGCAGTAAACTTCAGTAGTCCCTGATGCCTTATTCTGCTTTTAGACCAAGCTGCCTGCTATAAAGAGAGGAGAATGATAAACCTGAGTTTTGTTTTGATTTGACCCACCCTTTGAAAACTTGCTTGAATTTGGTTTCCTAGTGTGGGTCTGCAGAATACATGGCACCCGAAGTGGTTGAAGTCTTCATGGAGGAGGCCACGTTCTATGATAAGCGATGTGATCTTTGGAGCCTGGGAGTGATTCTGTACATCATGCTCAGTGGTTACCCCCCTTTTGTGGGCAACTGTGGCACGGACTGTGGCTGGGACAGAGGAGAAGTCTGTAGAGTTTGTCAGGTGAATGCACATACCCTGGGCGTATGTGGGAGAGTGTAGTTTGCCTTGTGAACTTAGGGTATAAGACTTGCTATAATGCCAGCAGTGAAGAGCTGTGACTGTAACCCAACCTGTTATTCGGGAGGATAAGATGCCACTAAGAAGTGAGGGTGGTAATACATAAGTTGAGTGATGATATAGCCCTTTCTAAAGTAAGGTTTGGCAGCTGCCTCTTTTTCCTCCTGATGTGAGATCTCGGAGCTTCTCCATGTCCTCTCCCCCACCCCACTATCCCTCATGTAGTCTGTAATTCTCAGTCTGGTTTATGGTAGTCACTACAATTCCTCATATAAAAATTGAGCCCCAGGAGAGTCTCCATGCAGGGCCTGAATTTATTCTTTCTAAAACCTGAGTACTCTGTCTGCACTGTTACAAGGGCGTTGGGAGATGTTTTCAGCAGACAGTGTATCATGTCCATCACAGCATGCACTGAAGCACTCTGTTGGAGCTGCCGTTCATTCTCCATTGACTCCATAAGGAGACTGGCTGGCTCAGTTGTCACCCACCACATTAGGTGGATATAATTTAGTGAGAGGAATCCCACCTGAGAATTCTTCTGTTGCACTCTATTTTCCTTTACTAGAACAAGCTTTTTGAGAGTATTCAGGAGGGCAAGTATGAATTTCCTGACAAGGACTGGTCGCATATATCCTCTGAGGCCAAAGATCTCATCTCAAAGTTGCTGGTTCGTGATGCCAAAGAACGACTTAGTGCTGCTCAAGTTTTGCAACATTCATGGGTTCAAGGAGTATGTATCTCCCTTTTTTTATATATA
>NW_009935412.1:4513-4782 GCF_000696875.1 Nestor notabilis | reverse complement strand
GGGGGGGTCCCCATCCTGCCCCGCTGGAGCTGCACCCAAGGCTGGGGTGGTGGTGGGCACCCACCCACCACCTTCCCTTTGCACACCCCGAAACGCGTTGGCCATGGCTCAGTAAAGCAGAGAGCGGAGGAGCCTATGGGCTGTTCCTCTTTCTATTGCCCCCCCGGTGTCCACCCCAAGTGGGCACAGAGGGCTGCTTTATTGGGGGTCTCATGTGGATGGGGACAAGGCGGGGGGGCCGGCCTAAGCGCGCCGCCCACCCCCTGGGT
>NW_009935412.1:4155-4479 GCF_000696875.1 Nestor notabilis | reverse complement strand
TGGTTCCCCCGGTGTGGAGGCGGCTGCTCCTGTCCTCACACGGGGCCATCACTGCAGGACAGAGCTGGGGCTGAGCTTGCGGCGCAGGGAGAGGTTGAGGACGGGGTAGAGGGAGGCGATGGAGGGACGCGGCCGCAGCCCGGGGTAGATGCGCTGCAGCACGGCCCGGCGGAACAGGATGTAGACCCAGGGGTCCAGGATCTGGTTCCAGGTGACCATGCGGATGTAGATGAGCAGCATCTTCTGCGTCTCCCTGGGCAGCATATGGACCTGGCCCTTGGCCGGCAGCTGCTGCAGGACCATCTGCCCCAGCAGAGTATGTCC
>NW_009935412.1:3560-4092 GCF_000696875.1 Nestor notabilis | reverse complement strand
GAGGAAGGTCCATTCTGGGCATTGAGCTTTTTGGAGAGGGATCCTGGGCTGGTCTGGGTGACTTGCTCTGCCTGTGTGTGATGCTGAGCCCCACGGCCCATCACCCAGGCCCAACACACGGGGGGCAGAGAGACACCAAGACCCAGAGCATCAACAGGAGCAACACCCCCAAACCTGGGACATCACCTGGAGGAGCATGGAGGGACACCAAGACTCAGGAGGGACATGGTGGGGTTGGGAAAATGACAAACCACCGCCTCTCCAGGAGCAACAGGGGGGTGAAGCATACCAAGATGCAGGTCCTCACCAGAAGGGACATGGCAGGGGCATGTCCTAGTGAGGACAAAGACCTCACTAAGAGCTTGGAGGTGGGGGAACACGCCACGACCCAGGTCCTCACCAGGAGGGGCATCCAGCAGATGGTGGCAATGATCATGATGCCCACAAGCTGCACCATCATCTCCACCTCGCTGTCCCGGCGCCGCTGCACCGACTCCCGGTCATGGTAGACACGGCAAGGGCGACCCCAGCG
>NW_009935412.1:1806-3278 GCF_000696875.1 Nestor notabilis | reverse complement strand
GTCATGGTAGACGCGGCAGAGCGTCACCATGCTCACCGTGTTGAAGACGAAGGAAAGCAGCACGGAGAAGATGCCCAGCAGAGCGAAGAGCAGGCAGAAGATGATGTCTCCGGTGTCGGGCAGGAGGGTGAGGAAGAAGCACCGGGAGCCAGGGTACTCCAGCGTGTACCGCCCCAGCCCCAGCACCGGCAGCAGCCCCAGCAGGCAGGAGAAGCCCCACACCAGCCCCACGATGGACCAGGCGCGGCGCTTAGAGACGCTGGTGGAGCGGGAGAAGGGGTGGTTGATGCCGAAGAACCTCTCTCCGGCCATGGTGGCCCCCAGCAGCAGCGGGCACTGCCCGAAGAAGACCATAGAGAAGCCGAGGAAGTTGCAGAGGTGGCAGCCGGGGTCCACCTTGGCCCAGGCAAACTTGATGAAGTGGTAGGGGATGATGACCGAGGCCGTCACCAGCAGCCCCATGAAGTCTGTGACCACCAGCCCGCAGAGGATGACGAGGAAGGAGGAGCGGGCCTGGCTGGAGAGCTTGCGGGAGGAGCTGAGCAGGACGCAGAGGGCGAAGAGGTTGGAGCAGAGGCCGATGAGGCCGAAGGCGGTGGAGAACCAGGGCGAGGTGATGCTGTTCTGCGCAGTGTCGTGCCCGTCACTGGCGTTGAACACCCCGAAGCAAGTGTCCAACTGGCTGCCATTGGAGGGATCCATGTCTCCCCACCCCATTAGGTGTCCTGGCTTGGCTCTACGGCGTGAGTGCCCCACTGGTGCTGGCACTGATCCTGCCTTGCCCTGTGGGGACAATCATAGAATCCCAGACTGGTTTGTGTTGAAGAGACCTTAGAGCTCCTCCAACTCCAACCCCTGCCACAGGCAGGGACACCTTCCACTAGAGCAGGTTGCTCCAAGCCCCTGTGTCCAACCTGGCCTTGAGCACTGCCAGGGATGGGGCAGCCACAGCTTCTCTGGGCACCCTGTGCCAGCGCCTCAGCACCCTCCCAGGGAAGAGCTTCTGCCTCAGAGCTCATCTCAATCTCCCCTCTGGCAGGTTAAAGCCATTCCCCTTGTCCTGTCCCTCCATCCCTTGTCCAAAGCCCCTCTCCAGGTCTCCTGGAGCCCCTTTAGGCACTGGAGCTGCTCTAAGGTGTCCCCTTGAGGAGCCTTCTCTTCTCCAGCTGCCCCAGCCCAGCTCTCTCAGCCTGGCTCCAGAGCAGAGCTGCTCCAGCCCTCGCAGCAGCTCCGGGGCCTCCTCTGGCCTCGCTCCAGCAGCTCCACGTCCCTCTGGTGTTGGGGACACCACAACAATGCTCCAAGTGGGGTCTCACAAAGGCAGAAACAAGGTGGGGGTTTGGGGCTGGTCCCCCATGGTCAAACCCACCCGGCACCAGCTCAGGGCAGCAGATGTGGGGCTGTGTCGGGGGGACACCCACCAGCACCCAGGGGCTGGCACAGCACGGGGGGCAGCTGGGCAGGGCTAACAG
>NW_009935412.1:1439-1784 GCF_000696875.1 Nestor notabilis | reverse complement strand
AGCACGGGGTGCAGCTGGTCAGGATTAACAGTCCCGGGCCCTGAGCCATGGGCGGCTGCTGCCACGAGGCTCTAATCCAGCGCGGTGGGTCTGGGGAGCACAGCACCGGCAGCTCTGGGAATGGGGAATGGCCGCACATCCCTGGGACCAGACCCCATGTAAGGGACCAGGCTGGGACCAGACCCCACCCCTTCTCCTGGGACCCATTTCTCCAGGCTCCGGATGTTCCTGCCACCCCATCCCCAGCTGGGTGCCCCCCACGGGATGCTCAGCTGTACCCTGACCTATCACCTCTGCGAAGTGTCCCCAACTCGTGCAGGCTGGCACTGGCCTCTGCCCTCTGTC
>NW_009935412.1:0-1300 GCF_000696875.1 Nestor notabilis | reverse complement strand
ACCCACAGCTTCTCACCCGTCATGGCTACTGGGGAGCAGGGAAGGGGCTGGGAGTGGGACACATCCCCATCCCTGTCCCAGTCCCGCTGGCAGAGCACGGTAGTGATTCACTGCCCCGGCTTTTTCCATGAGACAAGAGTGAAAACTTGCTGCTGTTTTTTTTCTCTGGTCCTCCCCCCACCGATGGCTGCAGTGGCCCCAAAGGCATCAGTCCCCTTGAGGCGCATGGTCAAGCCTCAGTGTGATGGATCCAGGTCCCTGAGGACTCACCAGCCTTTCCTGCATCCCCCTGGGATGGGAGGTGGCAAATTCCCAGCTGCCCCACGGTGATGCCCCAGCTCAGAGGTCCCACTCCAGATGTCCCCTGACATGTGCCTGGGTGCTGTCCCCAAGCATGTCTGTGTCCCCCCAACCCCAGGGTGTTCACTGCACTGGTTGGGAATCAGGACCCAGGGATGATGCTGCCCCCATCACCTGGGGACTCACAGCCATGGGATCACCCCATGGCTGTGCCTTGGCACACCGTGATCTTGGCTTGGGTGCACAGTCGCAGTGTGGCAGGATGTCACCCCTCTCCCCACAGCGGCAGCTCCACACTACACATCCCAAACCCCACCATCACCCATGTCCCCTCCCCTCCTGCCTTGGAGCAACTATGATCTGGACCCTCACTGCCAACAGGGCTGGGGACACCAGGGACACCACAGCCCAAGGACTCAGCACGATGCGAGAGTGGGCTCGAGGGCTGAGCATCCATGTGCTGCCCTGGGCAGAGCTGTCTTGGGACCATGCAGCTCTTCAAGGGAATCAGGTATTAAAGAGGGGCCATTCAGCAGCAGCCCCACACACGCCAGAGCAGGGCAGAGGCACTCACGGGATGGGGTTCACGTGGGATGGGGGGATCCTCACTCACCGTCCTGTGGAGGAGACACCCGGAGCCTGCTGCGCTTGGGTTTGGGGTTACTGGATCCAGCCAAACCCTCTTCCAGGGAGATCCTGCAGATGAAGGCAAAGGGGTGAAATCCCAGCGGAGAGGAGCTGTCTCTGAGATGGGCGGCGAGGGCCGAGAGGTGCTGGATGCAGAGGTGCGGGTGTTAACGGGGCTCAGGGTTGGCATCGCCAACCTGGCATCACGCAGATGCCCCAGGAGCTGCCTGGGCCCCGCTTCCTGCGCTTGGCCACATCCGTGCTCATGGAGGGGAAGGCGGGAGGCGGAGGAGGAGCACAGGCGGCTGCTCCTTATCAGCGTTCCCAGCCCATCGCTCCCCCGGTTCTTCGGGCAGGGGGTGGGGGTGCTGGG
>NW_009935411.1:68701-70888 GCF_000696875.1 Nestor notabilis | reverse complement strand
TTGTCTTCCACACAATCGAGGAACCTGCTGGGTTGCTTGTGCCGGGCCGTACCGTCCCTCCAACAGATATCAGGATGGTTGAAGTCCCTCATGAGTTCTTTTGTTCTTCTGATCTACTGTATTAAAACTTGCTGAAAAAAATTATTCCAGCATCCCAGAGTTATAAGACTCAAAGCCTTAGAAATGCCATAGATCATTGCTGAAAGAGCAGTGACCCTTGTTAGGCTGATGGGGGTTAGATACAACTCAGCTTCTGTCTTGTCCCATAGGGCAGGGAGCTTGTCTTACAGGGTAGCATTGAATCAAACAGGAATTGTTCTTTCATTCTGCCCCTGGGAATAAGTAAACAAACCAACAGTGAGGTTGTTCAGGGCCACAGACAGCAAGTCTATTTATATTCCAGCAGATGTCCAGGTGAGCAGATAACAGAAAACTAATGGCATTTTATATGTGGTCCAGTTTAGATCTCTGAGTATGCTGTGCAGTTCGGAGAGGGCAGAATTCCACCTGTAAGGAAAGGAGTATCTGTTTCTACCCAGTGGTACTGATTTTCCAAAGAGCAGGCTGTTTTGACGGTAATTTTCATCTCAAACCTGCTGACTTCACTGTGCAGTATGTATTTTTTTCTATAATAAAAAGAAAAATATTTTTATTAAGACAGCGTTGGGCCAGTAGCATGTTCTGAGATCTGATCCTGTCCCTCTCCATTTCAATTGTACTGGCTTTCATATTCTGCATCATCCAGAAATGCACTGAAATGTTGGTTTCACCATACAGCAAGTGCAGGTCTAACTACTCAGCACAACTGTTTCAGTGACTGGCTTGGACTGAACTCTGTTTTCACTTCCGCAGGTGAAAATCTGGAAGTTGCATCTGTCTAGCAAAATGTGGCTGCAGATTAAGCTGAAGCACCCCAAGATAGATCATGTGATACTGCTTTCTAACCACATGTCAGTGATAATGGAATCACATTTCACAGTATTTGTCAAAGTAACACATTTAGGAGAACTTTTCATAGACCTCAGAGATTGTATATTTAGAGCAAAACACTTCTTGAACAGTAGCCAGCAGTGAAGATTCAGATGCTTTTTACAATAAGAACAAAACCAGCAAAACCACTGTGAGGAAGTCAGTGGGCTCTCCAGGGCATCAGTGCACTTCACTTAATGTGCAGTATCTGGATGATGAAACCCAAGACCTGCAATTTCTTCTTTAGTTCTCTGTGCTGTTCTTGCCTGACACTGGTCTCTAATTCAGAAACTGTCAGTTGTGACTCTGCGCAGAGCGCCCTCTCCACCCTTGCTGGGCAGGGGTTGAGGTGCTGCTTATGTTCAGTCTCCTGCTATCAAAGGTTTTCTGCTTCCACAGAAGGGGCAGCAGGAGGGGAATATATGTCTTTGTGTCAGCTGTCACTGTTCACAGCCTAGTGTGTTTACCGGCAGGCAAAGCTAAAACCCTGACTGAGAACAGAACAGCAGAGGCACAGACATATGCTCTGGTCTCCTCCTGTAATCTGGGCAGTAACCTCCTGTAGAGATATCAAATTTTAACCCTTGCAGTGATGGGGAAATTCTCTGGGACACAAAGGAGACATTAATCAACACACCAATACCTTTTTCACCTGCCAGAGGTCCTGGGAGAGGGAGGTAAGAAAAATTTCCATTTACTCAGTGGTGCAACAGCCCAAAGCTACCAGTTCCCAAAGGGTCAGAAGTTGTCATGCTCTGTGTTTTTGGCCTGTTTGGATGCTCTTACCTGCAATAAATGCAGGGTAATACAAAGTTCCCTATGTCAGAAGAAAAGTGAGCAATTTCATTTGCTATGAAATGCCACAGAAAGAGCACACAGACGTCTAATACTCATTGTGTGACTAACGCTGACAACCTCATGAGATTAAAAAAAAAGACATAAGTAACCACAGTCTGAAAATCTTCATGATATTAAAATGCCCACCGGGTTTGGTTTGGTATGTAAACTTGGTTCACCAAAAAAGATGTATCCTATTTTAGTCAGCTACAGGTGTTCAAGGTCTGGATAAAGACGGAGTACAAGAGAGCTGCTTTAGCATCCGGGTGGGTCCGCTGCTGTCAGTTTTCTGACTCCTGCATGTTTTTTTTCCTGGAAGACAAGGTACACCATTTCTCTAGGAAGAGAGCTATAAGGAATAGAACTATAAATGTTTTGCCA
>NW_009935411.1:53605-68670 GCF_000696875.1 Nestor notabilis | reverse complement strand
TCTTTCCCTTGCTTAGCACAAGCTCCTCTCTTTCGCCATTTCACTCACACAGAGAACCTGTGCTTTACACCCTGGCACTCATGATGTCTCAGAGCCAAAGCAGAAGCTGGCAGGCTTCAGATTTAAGGAGTCTTGACCCCTTAGTCATGAAAGAGTAGATATTCATGAGTCAGCATGGGATCACCTAACTATCCCCTTTGTCTTTCCTACTTGTTCACTTTTTTCCACAAAATGCTACCCACTGAAATTCTCAAGTTGAAGAATTGATTCCCTGCTGTGTCTGATAGACCTGGGAATTTCCACGCAGCGTGGGAATGTGCCTGGATGTGTCTTACTCAGCTGGTGTAGATTTTTCTGGAATTTTACTCCTAGCTAACTCTGCCCCAGGAGCAGAGTACCAGACACTGCTGCTTGGTGGAAGGTAGGAGCTTCCAGTTCAGGAGCGATAACTTCAAACTTTTCTTATAACCGTTGCAGCTTCATTGCTCAAAACCTTCTCATGAAATCCACACCATGGAAAGCAATGCCAGAAAAAAACACTGCACTTGTTTTGCCTCACCTCCCATGTATATTGTACTTCAATTTGCTGCTAACAATGGGTTGTTCTGTTTCACCACTGAGGTAAAGTAGGGAGTAAAGCAGGGGCCTTCCCTAAGCCATTGCCAGCTTTATAGGCACCAGTGGCTGGAACAAATGTCCTGGGATACACTTAAGCTCCTAGGTCCACGTGTAGTGATGTTCTCATGTATTGGATGTCCTGTACTTATTTTTGGTAGGAGACTCGTTCATAGGATGTACTGTGCTCCAAGACAATTAATTCTAGCCTCTTGCCCAGCACCTCCTCATGATGTTTAGCCATGCTATTTTTTCAGTGGATTTCTTCATTTCAATGGCTGTAAAATGGAAGCAGCTGAGTATATCAGTTTTGGGCAAAGGACTCTTGAGGAGTTCCAGAGGGCTTTTTTAAATGAGGCTATCTTAATGGTATCTTCAACTGTCTTAATAATCTTTATGGTTTTGTGCCCTTGCAGACCTACTCTTACAGACCTTGCAAGGACTGCAACCTTGGCAGCTGTTGGTGAACCTCTTCCAGTTCAGCTGGGGTGCTTAAAAACTCAAGGATTTGGCTTCTTTCCTGCAGCTGAACACAAGGTAGCAAACTGCAAATGGGAAGGACAGGTCTCTGCAACAGAGCCTTATTACACATTAGAGTAACTACAGAGCTACTGCTTGAAACCAGGTGCCAGCTGCCACGCAGGCAGCTGGTAAGAGACAGCAGCCTTTACAGCCTACACCAACATAGCTTGCCCAAGGAGGAAGTGGCTTGCCCAAAGCCGCGCAGATGAGGCCGTATCACCTCTGCAGCATTGCTGCTGTCAGGACACCTCTCTCAATTCCAGATGTGAACCCTCTAAACTTTCCTCTGCCATTATTGCTGCAGTGCAGCTGCAGGGCCTGGTCTCACCTCCTGTTTGTTTTTCTTTTTCTTATGTGGAAATTCCTGAAAGTTTTCCAAGAGGTTAGCGAAGTGTTATCTTGTAGAACTGCCGGCATAGCAGGTAGAGAAAATCTGATGAGATCAAACAACTCCTAAGAGCTTCCTGCCGGCAGCTGCTTCAGAGAGCAGCTTGTAAAACTCAGTGCTGATGACGCTGAACATGACCCCTGGTCTTGCTGTGGTCTCAGTCCAACACCAACACCATGCCTGCACCTAATCCATACCCAGCCTGAGGTCTACAGAGTACCCTGGTCTTCACATCTGTACAGCATGCCAATAAGGGTGTGTATAAAAGGACAAGAAATTGCTAATGTTTTTGAAGAACAGTTCCCCCTGATTTTTTTTTCTTTTTTCCTTGAAATTAGATTAGTAATTCCCTTCAGGATTTCAGAATGTAAAAACTTGGATCAGCTCTAACACTCACACATCATAATATATTTTATGTCCTTATTTAGGGCCAAACACTGATCCATGCGCTCAGTTTTCAGACAGACTGCTTACTCCTTGGCACAGCCTCTCTGTTTCACAAGTACCCGGGCAGAGCAGTCTGTCAGACAGATCCTGGCACTCTTGTAGGCGATAGGATGAAGAGGGGAGAGAAATGTGGTTTCATAATTGCCAGTGCTGCAGGCAGCTCAGCAAAGTCAGCTGGGAAGAGAAGGAGCAAATGAGCAAGAGCCAGAGTAGGGGCAAGAGCTGATAATTTTTTTCCCTGGGGTGAAGGTGGGGAAAAATAAAGTAAGTTCACAACTCTGACTAACAATCTGCTCTCAGGCAGTGTAGTTCAGTGTTGCTGTTTTTTACAGCCTATTAGCAACACCTTCCTACATGTGCATGTATTTAACACTGATTGGTCCTGAAGGTCATTAATTTTAGTGTCCTCCTGTCCCATTCACAAGCAAGCCAAATCCTTACTGGCAGAAATTGTGACTTCCTCTTGATCCTCCCACTTGATTGCTGGAATTGCTGGTGCAGATAAGAAAGGGTAGTGCTCATACCATTTCTCCCAGTGGGAAGTTCAGTAAGAAGTTTCCCTCCATATTTGAGGCAGTTCCCATAAACAATTCCCTTTACTGTATTTCGGCATGTCCTCATTTTGTTTTTATTCACTGTGGTATTAAGAGCTCGTATTCAACTTTTTAAAATAAAACTTTAAACTCTGAAGTGATGCTGTCCCCTCAGTGATGCAGCATTGCTAGGTTTAAAGCTTTCTCTTTTTGCCTGTTTATTTTGTAGCCCTCAAAGAGGAAGCATGTGGGAGTCATCCTGGCCTCCAGAGCAGCCAGTCTGATACCCAGAGATACACCAGAGGAACAAGTCTTGTCTGCTGCTTTTTCTCTGCTGCTAAGGGGATTCATTCTTTCAGGCCTTTAACATGCGGAAATCTTACTTCCTCCAGCCTGATGAGCAAACAGAAGAGTCAGAGCACTGGCCTCTTCCTCTCTGCTTCCTGCAACAACACTGTCTTCCTTCAGAGGCCCCAGGTCCACCCTTGCTTCTGTGAACAAGCCTTTGTCACACGTTAAACCCTGCAAGTGTCAAGTCTGAGCATTGTCCAAACGATGTCCCCATTTCCCTTTGCCCTGCTTCCACCCACCTTATTTCCTGTGTCCTCCTCCAGGTCTGCCTCATTTCCTTCTCCTTTTCCTGCACCAGGCACCCATTAAACTGGACCAGAAAAAAAAAAGAGGTGCCTTGTACAAATAGGATTGAGGTGGGTCATAACCATTGAAAAAGTGAAGTAGCGCAGCAGCGCTCTTATGGTGCTTTCCTCTTCCAAGCACTGTGATTTTTTTCAGCTGGGGTGTAGTCAAGTTATAAATTTGCTATTAGACACGTTCATGGCAGTGTAAGCCATCAACAAATTAGCACCATATAATTTCTTTTCATTGCATTTGCTGTGCACTATCCCATTCTCAGAAGAGAGAGCTGGGTTTTCTTTTCTTTTTCCCTTTTATTTATTTAATAATAACAACCTTGGTCTGCTTCCAGGAATGCAGCAGTACTGCATCCAATCTCTGGCACGGCAGCACGTGGACCACAGGGGGAGAAGAGGTCAGGGGGGGCAAGTGCCAAATTCTTGCACAGTGCCAGAGCAGGCTGATAGAGAAGTGTATTGGCAGAGTTCCCTGCGTGCTGGCCCCTGACCCCGTGCCTCTGGAGCCTGGGTGGCTCTTCCCAGCCCCCTAAGGAAACAGAGGGCTCCTTGCCCTGGCAAGCAGAATGGCTGGATGGTGGCCTTCACTGAGCAAAGTGGAAGCAGTTGCAGTGGTCCAAGCCAGTACATTGTCTCTACGTGACCAGACCTCGTAGCTGTTCATAGGTGGCCTGCCAAGCGCCTCCACACAGAAGGGCATGAGTCAACAAGTCCCATGCAACAAAACGATGAGGTCCAACTGGTGGCCATGGCAGAAGGGTGCCCTCATGCATCCTGGTTAGGATTATGCCAGGTTACACCCTTTTGTCCTCTGTATTTGGTGCTTTGATGTAGAAATCATTTGAACTTTATCCATGTTTTCATGTCTTAATGCGTCAGACCAATTTCTTCCTAATTGTAGAACAACTACTCTGATTTTCATCACTATAACAAAGGTCAAAATCAGACCTGTACTTGCAAAGTTCCTCAAGGATTTTGATTTATCTTTTACAGCTGTTGGGCATTTTGTTGACTTTTAAACATGTCCAAGTGTTTATTCTTCGATTGCACATCTTGCAGGTCAAACCAAGATAACAAACAGAGGCTTTGGCTTTGAACAAGCTATAGGTTTGAGTGAGCAGGAGTCTAATAAAATTTAATTTACTCTGTTGGGTTACCTTCTTTATTTGTATTTAAGATGCTCTTTCTCTGGTGGGTGGCATTTGGCAAGTCACTTCACCTGCCTTGTTCCCTCTTAAACTGTATTAACTCATCCTACATATTTTTTAGATTCTAAGGTCTGCAAAGCAGGTGGTGTGTTTTGATTTGTGGTTGCTCAAACCTTATACCCATCTTACATTTAAATAGTAATAATCTAGAGGTGAAAGTATTCAGACAGGACCCAGACACAGCCACAAAGTACAAATCCACTACTTTGCCTGTATAGGTTGTATTTTCACCATCCTGCTCCATGCAGGGACTTTCTTCTTAAACAATGAGTAAAGTGAGTACTTTTTTGTGGCCAAAGATCGTCAGATGGGAAGTTGTTAAAGCATTCAGAACGATATGGTTACTGCAAAGAAACAGTTCGACTTCTTTTATATGAAGCTGCTAGTATTCTTGGCTTAGTGCAAAGAGGGGTAGAAAATAATTTGTCTTGGGATCCTGTTATAGATATTTGCCAGAGGGACTGAGCCATGGTAGCAGTCTTGCAATGTTTAGCCAGCAGCAAACAACTCTGATGTCAGATTAACTTGGTAGTTAAATTATACAAAATGAGCAGTGACCAGTACGACTGACGAAGCAAACTTTCATAACACGGAAGTTATGATACAAATGGTTTTGTTCTAGAGAAAAAAACCAAACGACAAGTTGATCTTCTATGAAAGGACAGATGAAAGGACAGTATCAAGATGTGTGCCATTTAAGTGTTGTGTGGGTTGAATAGTCTAATGACAATCTGCTGAAACGATACCTTGCACTGCAAGCAGGGCCCCAGATGGGGTCCTGCCTCTGCCTCTTTTAATTTTTTATAATTTTTTTTTAGTGTAAAATTAGGCAAATTACTTACCTACAGCCTCTGTTTACCCAGCCCTGGGACTGGATCAGTTGCTACTGTCTGCCATCCTTTCTCTTGTCTCTAGAGACCAAGCACTTTTACTTTATTGTCTACTTTACAAGTCCAGGTGCTGTGGAGCCCTGAGCTTGCTTGGGATTCCAGCTGTTACTGTTACAGAAGTACTGCGGTTGGATATTGTTTGTTTTCATCTTTGTGCTTAAATCTTCTAACCCACCATGAGCATGGGATGATTGCGTCATGTCTGCCACTTGTATGTTGCATCAGGATAATTCAGCTGCATTAGGCAAAGATGGGCCACATTAGAACAAGCTGTCAAAGCGGGAGCTTTGAAGTGGATTTGAGAAAGGAGCTTCAGCCCATCATCAAAGCGGGCAGCAAGAGTTTAAAGGGTAAGTTTGTCAAAGAAAGGATAAAACATGGAGTTTATGGTGTCAATCTTTTTCTGTTGGCAGAGGTCTATTCTGTGAGCTATCACATTTTCCACAGTGTCTGACTATATGTAATTGGAACATACCTTTCCCAATGCTTAAACCAAATAAGGTTGGCAAACTGTGAGTGAAACAAAAGCACAGGGGCAACAGCATGTAGACAAAGTCAGCACTGTGCTGCAGTAGGTTGTAGAACCCAAATTTGTACCCCAGGAGGAGTAATGAACCAGCTTTCCTCTCCTTTCTCTCCCTTCTGTCCTGTTTTCTTCGTGATGCATATTTTTATGTCTGTGGTTAAGAAAACCCCAACAAAATCAAGTCACTGAGCAGGCAAGTACTAGCAACCCTCATTTCCAAGTCTCACATTCTCTCTGTAGCATTTGTTTCTGCTACAGATACTGAAAGTTTTACTGAGTAAGCTGTGAAGGGGAAGTGCTCTCTTCCATGACGGATATGGGCAGTGGGTTTTGCAAGCTGGTGAGGAGCTTTCTGAGGCATTTTTCTGCTCAGGATGTAGGCTTTCTGGGGTGGTGGGAATACCAAAGGCTTATTTAGACTCAGGCAAAAGGTGTACATTGTTAGTGCACCTAAGCACATGTGTTCCAATGTGTTTAAAAGATCTTTCAGTGCACATAACAGCTAGAAGAAAGACCATTTTTGCCTTTTTTTTTTTTTCTTAAATATATATTGAATTGCAAATCCTGAGGTATGTGGAACTCACTTGAAAGTCACTAGATCCAAGAGGTATGTGAATTCATGAGAAATGTCAGCAAGCTCCATAAAACCCCCAAAACACAGAAGGCAAATATATCAAGTATGCCAGGGTTATTGTACTTCCCAAGCCATCTGTGGACTCCTTGGAGACTGTGAGCTGGCCTTGGGTCACAGCTCCTAGATAAATCTCTGTTGTCTCCCTTCACTGGGAATAATCTAGATAGAGCTGAGTCCATCTTGGGCCCTGAAGGCAGACTTGATCTCCTGCTCTCTGTCCTGAAAGACTTGCTTGCCTTTTAGTAAGGGTGCCAGCAAGAAGTGCAACATCTGAGCCATTCAGGATAGGACCAGTTGCTGGACTTAGTTTGGAAGTCGATGTCAAATATCCCCTTCCCTCCCCCACCATCCCCTTCTGTTGGATAGTGTTGGATATGCTGTGCACTGTGGAGTACAATACTGGTTTTGCACTCATAGAGCTGCTTTCCTTGGTTTTCTAGAGACCAGCACCACAGCAAGGGCTAGCTTCATGCTGTGACAGCAGGGCCAAGAATGTGGCCATTGTCCTACTCTGAGTAGAACTTAAACATGTGGTGTTCTCCTCACTCCTAATAAATATGCCTTTTGTAGAAACCCATTGATTAGGAGAGGTATTGTGGGTAATTTGTCCTTCCTTCCAGGGGAGCAGATGAGCGCTGTGTCCTGTGCATGAAGAGCTGGAGAGCCATTTTGTGTTCACATCACCCAGGATGCAGTGGCAGCAATTCCCTTGGGTTAGAAACTGCTGTCATGAGAGAACTCACCAAGCTGAACATGTTCAAGCTTCTTACAGTGGTATTTAACGGTGACTCATTAGCAGTGTGGCAGTGATGGCAGCTGCGCTAATGACTGTGGCTTCTGTCACCCACCAGCACAAATATTTTTACCACTGTTATCTTGAAAATAACATATTAAATACATGAGCTTTGTCTAGAGAAGCTGTTGTCTCATTGCAGGTGTCTGCTGCAAAAAGCATGATAAGTTTTCCTGATTTGATGCACTGTGCCTATCAAGTGGAGATAATATTGCCGACTTCCCCAGCAACTCCTTAATGCTTGAGAAGCCTCTTGCAAGATTAATTTCTGCAGGATTTGCATGGAGGCAGGCAGGCAATGGCAGCAATGCTTATACCAGTGCTCTGCTGATACCTTACAAAAAAGCAGACTTGACTTGAAAAGCACTTCAGTGTCTAAGTGCAGAAAGTCCTTGAAGTTGTTCTGCTTTCCTCTCGCATTCCTTGCTCATTCCAGCATATCACACTTCATCTAGTCAGTGCTGGAGCATGTAGACCATGTCCTTCTTTTTTCTCCAAAAAACATTTCAGAAACTGCTTGCCCAGGCCAAAAATAACAATGAATGCATGAGTGTCTTTCCCTGGTAAAGGGAGTCATATGGAGCAGCCAAGTCTGTGGCACCCTGGTCACATCACCTCCCTGATAAATTCCAGGAGGTGATGAGCTGCCACAGCTCCACTTGTAAAATCTTTGAAGCTTTGTGGCACCTCTCACAGAAGCCTGCAGCCACAACCCCACTTCTTCCACAGCTCCAACGGGGTTGGGAGCTGGCACTCAGGTCTTACAGCTCACTGTGTGGTGGTGTCGGAACACCTCAGGGGTATGTTTCCTCAGAAGCTGCAATCTGGATATGAGTTCTCTAAATCACTAGGCCAGCTTCCCCTCTTTTTTCAGCACACAGCACAGGTAATTTATGTTGCTGTTACTAATTCCTTACGGATCACAATGCCACCCAGAAGTGGGATTCCTCTGATGCATTCTTTACCTTTTCCAGTGAAAAGCCTCTACAGCAAGATAAAAAATACAACAAGTTGGGAGTTTTTTGTTTGTTTGTTTTCTGGAAAACAAGCAAAATATAACATTATTTTAAAAAATACTCGGTTTCGCAGGTGCACTTTTTTTTTATTATCAAAATGTCAACTTTAAAGTAAAACATCTGATTTTCCTTGTAATGTCAAACAGTTTTCGGTTCTCACTCATAGTAATGCAAAGTGTGGAAGGCTTATTTTCATTTTTCTCAACTATTATAGAGCAAAGATTAATTTCTCTTCACAGTTCTGCAATTTAAAAAATACCTATCTCCACCACATCTATCCAGGACGGCTGTAATTACAGTATCAGCTGGCTTTGCATTCGTATGTTTACTGCATTGAGGAAGCAGTGATTAGCAGTCCCAGTTCCCTCAGGGAACTGTGGAGTATTATTGCAGTATAAAATAATTAATTCATTGTTAATTAATAATAAGCTGGGGCCAGGTCCCCACAAGCGCAAACCCCATGAGGAGCCAGAGGCAAGCAGGCAGGGGCCCCCCATGGCCCGCAGCACGCAGCAGATGCCCCCGAGCACCCCTGTCAGGGAAGCTATGCTCTCATTTTGGGTCTGGAGGTGGGCACAGTCCATCCTTTCTCCCTGAGCAAAGGCTGAAAACAACCCTAACACGTTACACAGGGGCTGGGAGAGTACTCCTTCACAACAGCAGTACCAGAAAAGAAAAAGGGGGGGATGTCGTAGAAACCAACACTGTGCTGTCTTGTTCTGCATTTTATAAGAGGAAAACCCCACACGTGTTCGCTCATGGAAGTTTCTCCTTGCTTTTGCAAAAGCAACACTACCACACACTGGTGATGGGGATTGTACTGAGACAGCATGGCACATGCACAACAACGACACACAGTGTTTCACTGTGTTGACAAAGACAGTAGGGAGCAAACATGCACAGGGAAAGGATCTTCCCTGCGAATAAATTGCAGGGAGTCAGCAAGTCAGTATCAGAGTGAGCCTGATATTGTCACTTGTAAACCAGTTCCACCTTCTCATCTCATCTTGCTGTACAGCTAAAGAGACCCTCAGTGCTAGTGAGAATTATATCCACCTTGAATGAAGAACCTGCCAAAAGTTTTGAGCCTACTGTGTTGGGCTGACCTTGTCTGGTTGTCAGGTGCCCACCAAGATGCTCTATTGCTGCCTCCTCAGTGGACAGGGAGAGAAAAGTATGATCAAAAATAGGATGAAACGCTCATGGGTCAAGATAAAGACAGGGAGATCACTTAGCACTTAACATCATTGACGAAACAGAGAAATTAATCGAACTTATTGCCAATTAAATAGATTAGGATAATGAGAAATAAGGACTAAAAGACTAAAAGGACTAAAACCACCTTTCCCCCACTCCTCCCTTCCTGCCAGGCTCAGGCTTCAGTCATAAAGGACTGTCCTCCACGAGTGGGACCCCACACTGTGTATTTACTAAAAGTAGTGAACCGTCAAGAGAAAATGGGCTCAGGATATGGAGAGGCCATAAAAGAGAGAAAACAAGTCTGAGAGTTTAAATTTCTGCTTCAGATGACAGGACAATTCAAAATCTTTCACCAAATCAGGACAATTAAAACTTTTCCTCTGAAAATCCAAAACCTCCAATACACAGACTAATCAAATAGCTCAGGAAAAGATGGATGATGTTCTCTGCTGTTGTAGTTAATAATACGCTGTGAAGCTTAAAACCAGTAAACAGCTCCAGAAATGAGGCCAGCAGGATTCCTTCTAAACCTCTGGATGAAAAACAAAGTATGTCAGGACAAGTTCCCTACTTGCTTTCACTTGGCTGCTTCCCAGCTGCTGCCTACTGGTGTACCTACCACCGCCACCCCCCACTTACCTGTGAGTCACATGCAGTGAAGATATGACCCTTTCACTGTTTTATTCCTATTGAGCTTTTTCGAAACATGAATGCAAGGCAGTTTATCATTCCAGATTGGGAAAATTGCCTGGTTTTACCTCCATGACTCAGAAAGCCTTTAAGTCACAAATTACTGGCATGGCTCAAGGTGACACAGTGGAGTGGGTTTTGGTGTTTGTGGCCCATGTGGATGTGCTGACGTCTTCTTTTACATAGGTCACATTCAACAGCACAAGGCCTACCCTGATACAACATTTTGGTCAGGTGAAGAGCAAAGTCAGCAAGCTTTGAGGAAATGTCAAACAGGGAAAAAAGCTGTCATGGGGCTTGTGCTTTCCACTGAGGAGCACAACCAGTACTCACACTCCTAAGCCTCCATGGAGAAATACTCTTTGCCATGTTCAGCTGTTCACATACTGCAAAATCCAGAGGTGTGTTTAAACAGCGTTAAGATTTAACAGGAGAAGAACACATTTTGTATTCTTTTTATTTGTCTTCTAGATATTATTGATGTTTCCCCTAGCCTTTACCTGTGTTACCTGTCTAGGTTTACACTCCTCCAGCTGTGTGCTGTGTCACAGTGGGAACAGAAAGCACAGTAGAAATCATCTTCTGTCCATGGAGATGTGTGTTATGATGAAACCTGTAAAACCAGTAAGTGACTGTAATGTAACACAACCTAGGTTAACAGGACTGAAAAATCCTGCTTTAGACTAAAAGCTGTTCAGGGCAGCAAATTTCTCCTTGCTCAGGGGTGTAAAGGTCTCATCTTGGTGATACCATGGTACTGTTTGGGACCTTCAGTAATGTTGCCATAGAGGTAATGGTTGGTTTTTGTTCTAGTTTTGTCCTGTTCAACCAAGCACCTAGGAAATGGGAACTAAAACCAAGAAAAAAACAACAAATCAACACCTTAAAAAAAGGAAAACAGAAAACCCACTGTACAACTGGGAAGCTCTGCTGAAGTAAGGTAAGGATGAAACAGCTCTGTCCGAGCAGGAGCAAGTTCAGCTGACTTGCTCTTCTTTGAGGCTACTCCAGACCTAACCACACGTCCCTTTCCACCTACCACATGGGCAGACCTTCCCAACCATGTGACTAGCAGAAAGGATGGGACAATCTGCTCTGCCTCAGCTGGACAAGAAGTGACTGCACACAGAGCAAGCTCTCCACAGGGCAGAGAGATGGACAGGGTTCAAGAGGTCTGGCCACAAATGTACCTACATTTTGCAGCAGAAGGAAATCTCTTAGCACAAACGTGCACAGCCATACTCCAGCCTCAGTGTCTTTCTCAAGAGTTGCCTTCCCTAAAACTCCATGGGGGCTTTGCATGGATAATTTCAGCAACCTTCGGCACAGGGAATCCACTGCAATGTAATGCCCCCTCTGTCTTTGGTGTCATTAAATGTACTTTTCTGCTACATTTCTATTTCAATATTTTGTTGCTAATTTCTATTCAAACAGTAACAGAATAAAAAATAGCACTTGGAATTACACAATGAGAAAACCCAAACAAGATCCTTGAAATGGTTAATCCAACATCAACATTAAAAATCTATGTGGATGGAGGGTCCTACGTTGGTTTTGATTTTTTTTTTTTAAATGAGGATTTAAACAAGGAATACTTCAGATATATAAGGGTGGGGCTTTCTCTGCTACTCAAGTGACAGAACTTTGTCTTCTTGTATGTACAGATCAGATTTTCTTTCTCTGATATTTGAACCTACCATTGTCTCATAACCATCCTGATTAACGTAGTAGGCGACTAGCAAAATCCTGTCACCCATAATCAAAGCACTTTGAGTATCTGTCTTCTTTGCATTTTCACAAAAGACATGATTAAATTTCATTTCTCTTTTTTTCTCCTTTTTAGGAGGAGTGCCTTCTAGGGAGTCATTGGCTAAGCCTACTGTGTGGGTAACCCTTCCTGATTTTGGGGTGTGGAAACTTCAGAGGCTTAGTAGCACAGTCGCTCGCTTTTAAATGTTGCCCTTGTTAGTGCTTGGGGGAAGAGGGACTGGGAGGAAAACAGTGGTGTGTAGGCTCACGACCTGAATACTCCTGTAAGTCTGCCTGGGCATCCCTTTGGTGTATGAAGGGCACTGAGTGTGTAGGGCCCTGCTCCCACCTCATCTTCTTGCAGTCCGTGAGGGAGGGTGACAAGACCTGTGCCCATTTAATGTGCACACAAAAAGCCCAAGGGGATCTGGGGAATAAGCCTTCCAATTCTCAGAGGTCTTCTGTGTGGCGTAAGTGGAATAAGACACTCCTCATGGTTCAGTCAAGCAGAAATAGAAAATGGGTGGGAATTACAGCAGGATTTCTGGGAATGCCACAATGGGAAACAAGGGAGTGAAAGGGCAGAAAGCATGGGAACTGTATTTGGGGTTTTTTTAAGGGTTACAGTAGGTGAGGAGGAAAAGTACAGAGAAATGTGCATCAGGAGCAATCCTGACCACATTCAGTGTGCTGTGGGACGAGGGCACTAGAGGTATCTGCCAGTCCTCCCTGGGCCTGTTTTTAGATGTATACAAGCCAGTGGAGGTGTGTGTGTTTGTCGAAGCCTGTCTGTCTGATTGAAATGGCTACAGCAGGGTTAGAGCTACCCTAAACAAGTACCTTAAAACTTCTGCCAGAGCAGGAGCTCCTTGCCTCCCACTGAAGCCAGTTTGAGTCTCAGTGGACTGCTTTCAATGCAAGGGAAAGGGGAGTCAACCCTGAAGTCCCAAAGGAATGACTGCATGACAGCTTTTTAGGGCAGGATTATCCCTTCTTTGCACACATGGTCTGAAGCATGTCTATAAAAACCACAGAGAGGAACAGTTTTCGAGCACTGCAGAAGGAAAGCAGGCAGGCTCAAATATTAGATATGGCTGTACGCCACGGAGCTATAATGAGTCATCTGTCCCACAACCAAATGGTATGAGGAAACAGTGAAGGCACAGTCAGGCACAACCAGTCATGACCTCAGCTCTGCAGGCACATGGAATGAAGAGCCCACACCAGACCTCACCCCAAAGCTTGAATGCAGGAGCTTTGTGGCACAGAAGGGGAAATGGCTGACATCATACAAGCACTCAAAAAGGACCATGTAAACATTTTGTTCAAGGAGGCATGCACCTTGTCTAAGTCAGGGTAGCTGGACCTGGCAGGCAGCAACAGCCTTCTACAGTGGATCTCTCTCTGGGTTGCTCTAATACATTGGGACAGTAGAGAAGCACCGTTTCTCAACATCGAGCAAAGCAGCAGCCACCTACCAGCAGCATCCAGAGCTCCATCACAAGTCTGCTCCAAGGTCTCAAAAGAATTAAGAGGGCAGAAGCTTCCCATGCTGCCCAAGTGGGTCTCAGCACCCTCCTCACCTCACCACAGCAGCTTGCTGTGAGATAAAGAATTATATTGTCAAACGATGGAAGGTGAAGCAAGGTGAGACAAGGCAAGGCAGAAGAGGAGAGGACTGTCTACAGTCACAGAGAGGGGTATGTAGGGCAGCCCCAGTGCTCACCAGCATTTGCCCAGGAATTGTGAGTTATATCTTAAGGATCACCATTTGCCAGGGATGGTTCATCTGTATTGTCTCATGTGTCAGAATGGTCTCTCCATAGTGCAAGTGTCTGAGAAATGAGAGGTCTTTGTGCAGGACCCAGAGCCTCTCCTGCTGCAAACTTTGCCATTTTGATACGGAGGTAAATTGTGAAAACACTTATCCTGAGGTGACCTCCCTACATGTGTTCAGTTTAATTACCAGTCTTCATGGGTAGAGGTAGAGGATACTAGGAAATTCATTTGTAAAACGCCTGCAGGTTGTTGGCTGATGCATTCAAATTGATGTTTTGATCAATCAGTCCAATGATTAGGACAGGAACACCTGAGCGGGTACTTGAAGGGTTAATTTTCCTGAGCTTCATGTGTTTGGCAGGCAGTTTGGATAAAAGTAGGTTCCCTCTCCAAACAGATTTTTCCCAAGCTTTTCCAGTCCACAGGACATAAAAGGAGTGAGTGGGATGGGGGAAGTGGTGCAGGTTGAGCAGGGTGGGATAAAGAGGTGGAGGCTGGGAGGCTGCTGCTGAACCACCCCCAGCATCTTCTTCCAGCTGTCAAGAGGCTTTATTGTGAAGGCTGGGAAATGTAGCATGACTAACCCCCAGACTGGAAAGCCAGGAGTTGCCACCCTGGCAGCATGGGCTGACCTGAGGGTTTTGAGTCTGGAGCTGAATGAGTGCCTGATTCCCAGAAAGGAAGCTCCCACACAGATGCCAAGAGCTGCAAGGACTCTGGTGAGATATTACATGGAAACAGCAATGAAGCAAAGAGGAAAGGGATTAAAACCAAGTAAGCCAGAGATTCCCAGTACCTGAATCACACATTTAACATCCAAGTCTGAGTTGTTGCTGTTTTGTCAATCTCAGGCAGCAAACCTTGGCCCAGATGGTGTTCCTCCTCCCAGTCCCATTCATACACTGGAATTAGAGGCTCAGAAAGCAGGCTGTCCTGTTTCCTCCTCTAATCCCCAGGACACTGTTCCTACTGTGTAAGGAGGCCAGGTGGTGGACCTGAGGTTGTGGATGGAGCTGAGCCAGGGTGAGTCCAAGAAAGGCAAAGGTACAGGTGTGGGGCCAGTGTGGGGTGAGAAGACGTGCTGGAAAATGGCTATGGAAATAAATACCAGAGCCAGCCCTGTGCTTTTCACACTTAGCGGTTCCAGAGAGAGGCAGTGGAAAAAAGCTTCAGGAAAGTTTCTCCCCTTTAAGAGACTTCCTCCTACTGCTTCTCCCAGGATGGGACATAATCCTGTCCTACGCTAAGATCATCTACACAGATTGAAGAGGAAAGGATGAGCAACATAGCTTTTTAACTGACCGGAATAAAAACTGGTGGAGTTCAAGTGCCTTCCACTTTCAGTCCTTTAGGAAAATTGATCCAAAGGAAGTGGAGAGCAGACTTTCAAATGCCAGGAGTTTCAGCCTAACTTTGATCTCACTG